>NC_142491.1:31367251-31667251 GCF_965113065.1 Corylus avellana
GAGAGAGATCAAGAGAGAGTTGAGACACAGATTTACGTGGTTCGGCAATGTGCTTACGTCCACAGGAGAGTGCGGCTATATTTTTCTATTCAATGATTTAGAGTTACAACATAACATATTTATAAGAAAACCCTAATTATAAGTATTTTGAAAAACCCCAAAATACCCCCCACAACTTATTTGTCCCCAAGCCCACATAAACTAATTACACCAAATGGGCCAGTAGTATAATATGAGCCACTTGTTCTAACAATCTCCACCTTGGCGAGTATTCACCTCTTTGAAGATAATCCAGTATTGGGCCTATGCCTGGAACTAATAAGTTTGGGGATGCCGCCTTCTCTCCTCTCCTTTTTAGCACCTGGAGACATTTGTCAAGTCCAAGCAGTGCTTGAACTTGTCTGCGGTAACAGGCTTTGTCAACATGTCCGCTGCATTCTCAGAAGTGTGAATCTTCTCAAGTAACAATTCACCTGTAGCAACCAATTCCCTAATCTTGTGAAACCTCACATCAATGTGTTTGGTTTTAGCATGATACACTTGGTTCTTTGCCAAGTAAATGACACTCTGCCTATAACAATACAACGGAACTCCACCTTGCTGAACAGCCAGCTCCCTAACTAACCCTGTAAGCCACAAAGCTTCCTTTGTAGCCTCAGCCGCCGCCATGTACTCCGCCTCAGTCGTGGACATCGCAATCGTACACTGGATCATAGACCTCCAACATATGGGTCTTTCTGCAAGAGTGAACACATAACCTGTGGTCGACCTCCTGTCATCCAAATCTCCTGCATAATCTGCATCTACATATCCGACAACTGACAAAAGTGATGCCATACTCTGTAGTACCTTTCAAGTATCTGAAAATCCATTTGATTGCATCCCAGTTTTGTCTCCCCGAATTCGCCTTGTACTTGCTCACCTTACTGACTGTATGAGCCAAATTTGGCCTGGTACATACCATAGCATACATCAGACACCCCACTGCACTAGCATATGGGACCTTAGACATGTCTTTAGTTTCTTCAATTGTCTTTGGACACTGTGAGGTAGACAAACGGAAATGATTCACCAAAGGTGTGCTTACCGGTTTCGCATTCTCCATGCTAAACCTCTCCAACACCTTCTTCACATAGCCGGCTTGAGATAGCTACAATCTCTTGGCATCCCTGTCTCTGCGAATCTCCATCCTAAGAATCTTCTTGGCTGCGCCCAAATCCTTCATGTCAAATTCTTTACTCAACAAAACTTTCAGTTTGTTAACCTCCACTATACTCTTAGCTACAATAAGCATATCATCCATGTATAGTAACCGAAAAATAAATGAGTTATCATCAAGGCTCCACACATACACACAACAGTCATACTCACATTTCATGTAGCCAATTATGATCATATAAGAGTCAAACCGCTTATACCACTGCCTTGGAGACTACTTCAGCCCATAAAGTAACTTCTTCAATTTACAGACCAAGTGCTCCTGTCCAGGTTGACTGAACCCTTCTGGCTACTCCATGTAAATCTGCTCCTCTAAATCACCATGGAGAAAAGCTGTCTTCACATCCATTTGCTCCAATGCGATGTCATAATGAGCTACCAACGCCAATACCGCTCTGATACCAGTGTTGGGTGGTCTTGGGCCTCTCTAAATCTCAAAAGTTAGCTCAAGAGGTGAGACTTTCCCTCACACTTATAAAGTGACCATCAGCCCATTCCACAACCGATGTGGGATAACTCTAACAATCTCTCCCTCACACATCGGGCCCTGGGTCAGAGCGGTGACAACCCGTTTCTCCTGTGGACCGTTGGGCCGAGACTTATTGGTAAACTTGGGCTTTAATACAAGTTGTTGTTACCGTACACAACAATGATGAATAATATAGAATCGAAAAAAGACAGATCAAGGGAGAGTTGAGACACAGATTTACGTGGTTCGGCAATGTGCCTACGTCCACAGGAGAGAGTGCGGCTATATTTTTTTATTCGATGATTTAGGGCTACAACGTAACATATTTATAGGAAAACTCTAATTATAAGTACTTTGGAAAACTCCAAAATACCCCCCACAACTTATTTGTCTCCAGGCACGCATAAACTAATTACACCCAATGAGCTAGTAGTAGAATATGAGCCATTTGTTCCAACAGAAAGGCTTGAAAGCCTAAGAGCATCCTAGCTAGCCATAGACAACTATATATTACACAACTGCAACCATCCTTAAGAGGGGATGAAAGCTGCTTCTATCCAAAAACTCTTTATTTCTTTTGTTTTCCCTGAGGATACTATATTGACTTAAGCATCGGATGCTCTCTCGCTGGCCCCTGAATCGGTACCTCTAGTGTACTCTTCTTGTCTTGTAGGTCACCCATCGTTCGGTCCAAATGTGTGAAATTTTCTTCTGCATGTTGGACAATTATAAAATCATGTTAAGAACTAGAACACAACAATTTTATAATTCACAAAATTTAAAAATTCCTAAAACATCTCTTTTTTATTTGGTTGAATCACGTATGTTGCAAAAATAATTATTAACTGGCAAATTTTCCCTTCATTAATGTCCACATTAGGTGACCGCTCATGGAGTAAGCCCTAAATTATTCTCTAAAAATATGATTATAGATAGCTAGGGTTTTGCAATATGTGGAGTGGAGAATGGACCTAGCTTTTATATAGGAAAACCTAAAGGAATATTTCTATCATAGACCCCTACCCCGATTAGGGTTAGAAGCCTATACATGGTTTACTATATCGTATATGACTTCTACTCTGAAACAGGTAAACAACTAACTGACTAAGGTCTACCAAACCCAATAACTTACTTATCACTCACACTATCATCTTCCATTAGCCTATAAAAAAAAATTAAAAAGAAAAACATTTATCTTTGTTACGAAGTTCCAATTTTTATAAAAATAAAATAAAAATACACACAAAGTACAAACTTTTTTTTTAAAAAAAAAAAAAAAAAAATCAACCTGCAAATACAATTAATACCCAATCACGATATTTTGCAAAGGGTTGTGTTATCCTTATCAAAATAGCACGAAATACTAGTTCCATATCTATATATTGATAGCTAAATAAAACTTTTATCTTTTTCGTTGAACTACAACAAACCACAGAGAGTATGAGTATTGTTAATCCAAATTAATGTTGGGATTGATCATGCATATAAAAATAATAGACAAGTATATGTTAGTTACATAGAATTTCGGCTTCTCCTACACATATAGGGCTATTTGAACTTTCTTGATTTTCTCCTTGCATGTTGATGACAAACATGACTAGCACTTGTTCTTAGGGATTTGTTTGAACCTTCACGTCTTCTCTTTGATGACTAAATATAAGCTTGAATGTGGGCTCAAAAACTATTCTCAACTGCTTTGAGAATAAACTAGAAACACAAAGTAAGAGCATAAACGTAGAGTTTTAGCTTTCTATTTTTAATTGTCATAATTGTACTCTTAGAGCACTCCTTGCAGCCTCACCAAAACTATTTTTTGGTTATTTTGGTAAGGCAATTTAACAAAAGTATCTTAAATAACCACTTTTCAGACTCACTACTTAAAAAAAAAAAAAAATAGTGAGGTGCATGAACAGTATTCACCAAATGTAAAAAGTATTGTTTACTCACATATTGATTAAACAACTCATTTCTCTCTCTTCCTTTTTGCTTTTCACTTCTCTCTTTTCTTTTATTTTTTTATGAGAATAAATAAATCTTTGAAAAATAATATTTAAATGGACTAGTAAAAGTGCATTGTTAAAAATAGTGATTGAGACTGCTATGGTGAGAGTCATATATGCTGTGGGTGAGGCAATTTATGCTTCTCGAGAGTCATTTATTTATAAGTAAGAGAGAGTTCTACAATCCTAGAAGACCTAGGATTTGACCAAGGGGGAATATTTAGCCCCCACTGGCATCACACGGCAATGGGGAGAATTATTTCCCCGTGTGCCTAGGGCTAGGGTTTTAAGTTTTAACCCTAGCCATTCGCACTTTAACCTAAACATGGGCTGGAATTATATGTGTATGTATGTATTGGGTAATCTGAACCGGCCCTTTTAGAGAGAGAAGCTCCTCCTTCTCTCTAAAAGAAGCTTTCCACCTCCTTGTGAGGTTCACCTTCCACCTTGTGTGGCTGCCTGAGGGAGGAGGGATGGAATTTTCTCCCTTCCTCCTCCCTCCCACCCTTGTTCTCCTTCATTTTCTTCTCTTTTTCTCTTGTTTTCCCCTTTTGTTCTCTCTTTTGTTTCCAGTCTCTTTTTCCCCTTCACAGCAGCTCCCATCACTCCTCCACCATCACCGTTCATCACAGTTCCATCTCCGCCACAGATCGGCCGAGCCCAACCTCCACCTGCCATCCATCAGCCTCCGCAGCCCCCAAACTGGTGTTTCTAGATTTGGTTTTTTCAAAAAAACCCGATCTATCAACATCAGGTCGCTCCTCCATCACACGTGCCTCCCCACCATGCTCTACAGCCTCTCAGCTTCCCAACGCAACCATCTGCACCTCCGTCCGGCCAACACTCGCCGGAGCGTGAGCCACACGCGCCCGAGAGTAGATCTTACTCGCGGACGCGTGGTACACACGCTCCGAAGCGTGGCTCCTCCGCTCTGCCCTTCGCCCGCCTACCTCCACTCGTTCCGGTGTTTGGTGGTTTTTTGCTCCCTTGCCGCTGCTGCTGAGGGGTTTTTGCTTTCTTTCTTGTATTTTGCTTTGCTTTGTGTTTTGTATTTATGTTTGTTGTGTTTTGTTGTTTTTTTCTGGGTATTTATCTCCTCGAGCTACTCTTGTTTGATATTTTTGTGGAGATTGCTTCATCAACCGGAGATCGGTTCTCCCCTGCTGCAGATTCAGATGGGAATTCAGTGCCTCTCCTTCAACGGCCTCCTTTTGGAGGGTGTTGTTGCTTCAAAGCTAGTCAGATCTTTGGCTTGCTTAAAACACCACTTTGATGGTGCCATTTCTTGGTCTGTTGACCAAGATCCAGAGGACCGGGCCATTTTTTGGCCCATTTCCTATTTGTTTGTATTTTCTGCATTGTTTTGCTGTTTTGGGTTTGTTGTTGGGGAGCCCAACCCCTTTTCGGTTTTTTGAGTTATGTACCCTTTCCTTATTTGCTTAAAAAAAAAAAAAAAAAAAAAAAAAAAAAAACATGGGCTGGAATTTTAACTCTGCTCTTTTTATACAGACTATGCCTAGGAATTAAATTCCTAAGCCCAATCTTCTCCAAATAATAGCTACTTGAGAATTTAATTTTATAGCCCATGTTTTTATAAAATAAAACAAGCCTTATGAATATAAATTTTAGGACAAAGTTTTGTAAAATAAAATAAACCTAAATAAATAACTAAGGCCCAAAAAAAGAAAAAATGGTCAAATTACATCAGCTCCAAGAGGGAGCAAAAGAAAAAAGAAAAAGAAAATCCTATTAGCTCTAATAGGCCTATGACACTTGTCATCCGTGACTTGTCATATGTTACTATTAATCACAATTGATTCCACTAAATAAATGTGAATGTATTCTAATTTTTATTAATGTATTTAATCGATGAATCCATATGATGTACTTATTTAATACATACTACCCCTCCGTGGAATATTCTTTAGTCAAATCAAATTCAATAAACTATTACTTTAATTCATGACTTCTTATCCTTGAGTACCCAATTTAATTACATAATTATTATTTTATACTGTGAAGCTTCATCTTACTATGTACATAAAATTTTCAATATCTATTACCGAAACATGGAGGCCCAAGATTGAGAATAATCATTCCTATTAAATCTACATCAAGTCGAATATTCCTTATCATGTTTTTCTATGCAAAAGACTTGGATTCGTTCTTACCTCGTGCGCTCATTTGATTCCTCTGACATTCTGAACTCCTGCTATAACGAAACATAGATTATCATCATGTTAAAACTAGGATGTCTATTCTAAACACATGGGGTCCTATCAAGAAGCAAGCTAGCCTAAGGTCACAAAAACCCTATTTTCACCCATTCAAGACACTTTTCACATTTTCTAGCTTATGGCCGAACATTCAGGCTCGAGGGTGGATGTTCGGTCATCATGTAGAGAACATTCGGTCAGTCACCAAGATGTTTAGCTCCTATCTCCAACTAATCATGTAACAATTCTCATCTTAGGCTCTTAATGAGTGCATGTAAACATAACAAACTATAATAGCATGCAAATCTAGGCAAACACTAGGTGTTTTTAAAACATTTGAAAACCCTTATCCTCTTCTTAAAGAGAATGATAACACAATTTATCAAGGCATTTTAAAACATGTAAAGAGCATGAAAATCATAAGTATAACATAAAAACCAAGTAGATCCATAAGAGCTTGCCTTGAAGATGGCAAATCACTTCTAAACCTTCTCATTCTCTCTCAAAAATCTCTTCTCACTCTAGGCTTGAGGTTTCTGGTGTAGGGCTGGATTTTGGGGCTAGAAGGAGGGTATTTATAGTCGGAGAAGGCGCGTATGAGTCTAAAAAGGTGGAGAATGGGTTACAATTTCTTTTCAGATTGTCACTGAACGTTCGGTACTTAGGTGTGAACGTTCAATCTACTATTACACAGTGGTTCTAGGGTCGCAGGTTGAACGTTTAGTGTTGTCCCTATGTTAACGTTTGCACTAGGGTTGAGCTCAAACGTTCGGTGGTCACCCAACAAACGTTCCGTCAGAAGCTGATTTTTGATCTTTTGGGCTATTTTCAAATAAAAGATTTTTCATAAAAAGGTTGCACTTTTATGGTTATAATTAAAACTCTTTCAAGATTAATGCGGTGTTTATCAATTTAAAACAAGTGTTTGTTTTTAATAAATCCTTTTCTTAAGGGTTGGTATTTTGGGGCATCACACGTTATCTTTCCTAGCAAGTCAAATAAAGGAATTGAGGTGTAACTATTGGGAATTTGGGCGACCGTTCAGGCCCACACCGCTATCACAACAACTTATTGGAGTCCACTATTCGGTCCCATCTCTTGAAGCCCAAAGCCAATAGATCATTTCCCCACCAACACATAATGTCAACGGCAATGTCAACGCCATACCCTGAGTCCTATGATTTAAGGGTACAAAGATCATTTCCCCACCAACACATAATGTTCAGCCATACCATCGCCATGCTCCTAATCGCATGATTTGGGTACAGGAATTAGCCTCCATCAACTGTAGTGACCGAAATAATTAACTACGCTTGTGTAACTTAGTTAGAGGGTTAATTTGGGCTTTTGGTCACTAGGAACAGCTGGAAGGGCATTTTAGAAATTTTAAACTTTCTGACCAAACGTATGCTGAGGGACTACTGAATGTTCGCTCGTGTCTTTACTTGAGGGCATATGCTGGGGGACCACGGGACGTACGCTCATGTCTTTACATGAGGACGTATGCTGGGGGACCACTAGACGTACGCTGACAATAGTACGCCGTACGCTGCAAATAGTATGCGGACATACGCCCCCATAGTACTTAACATACTCTACTTTTGGATTAACCCCTGGATAATACCTGGACGTACGCTATAGCCTTTGGACCTCTGGATAAACAGTACCGACCATACGCCCCAATAGTACCGAACGTCCACTACTTTTCAGAATAGTTGGTAGCGCCCCCAGCTTTTTCTCACCTATAAATACCTCCTACCCTCAAGCATTTAAACCTCATTCTCTCCCCAAGGCTCTCTGATACCCCTGTGTGAGTGTTTTGTGAGGATTTTGTGAGTTCTTGGAGAAGGAGAGGTGATTCTTGGAAGTTTCGCTTCAAGGAGGTAATCTTCTAAGCTTAGCTTGTTCCATAGTCATTATGTTGTTTAAGTGTTTTCATAGCTAGCTAAGTTGGTAGTTTGTAGCTTCTAGTTATGTTGTTGCCCTTAATCTTGGTTTAAGCTTGGGTTAGTGTTTAATTCTTGTTGGGCATATTTCCTGTTGTATGGAGGTGTTGTTTTGAGATAGGAGATCCTAGATATCCTTTTGGTAGCTTTAGAACTATTTTGGGAGGATAGGAAGATGGTTGAACCAAATGAGGTTCTACCTAAACCTTTTGGGAGAGCGTACGACCACGAAACAGGACGTACAAGCCTTCTAGGTGGACTTACGACCACGAACAGAGGCTATCAGGACGTACAAACCTCGAGGGAACGCCACTTTGGCCAGTCGTCCGATAGCCTCTATTTTCATGTTCTAGGTTCGTTTTAGTTGGATTTAGAACTAATGATAGGTCTTTTCTCAGTATTCGAGGTTATGAAGCCTCAAGAAAATTTTATGGAGGAGCCTTACGACCCGGGTGAGTACAAACTCACATGGATGCTTGTTGTTACTTTTCCCGCATTGCACGTCTATTTTATATATATCAAACATGCATATTTTGCAACTTTCATGGAATACATTTTGAAACTATTGTGAACTCTCTTTTGTGAAAACGTGTGTTGATTAATAAGATAACAATGAGGCTTGTAAAACTATGCATGTAAAAGACTAATAAGATTAATTGCATCGTATGACATGGTACACCGGTACGTGCGGGATAACAGCCATGGGCTTACTATACAAGTTAACTTTATGGTCAAATGTGTGTGTGTGGGGGCTTTAGATCCAATGGTTTCGTGACCAGGCCCAACCATTCCCTAATGGATGGTCACTATAGGATGAACATCATTAGTAGTGTGGGCAACCCGAGGTCGGACTCGGTCGTGCCGCTATTGTTATGTACGGTAGCATACAATATCCGGGGCATCGGTGTTGTATTACAAGTCCTTCAGGATAGCGCCAACCATGCTAGGAAGGGCTAGTATCTAGGGTAGACAATACGATTGAACTATTACTGTTACTCATGATTATAAGCATATCTTATATCTATATCACATCCATGATAAATTGTCATCTCATAATGTTGCATGTGCTTTATAAATAACTGAATTCACTATTTAATGACAAGTACGTCATGTGCATTTATAGTCACTAAGTCATTGGACTTACCCTTATATTATTTCATTTTTTATCCATATATACAACTATCCTGTTATAGATAGTTTAGTAGAAGATCGATACCGCGAAGCACCCGGTTATTCTGGAGGATTCGACCCGGGAGATGCTTAAGGACTTATTGCAAGCTTAGGCAGGTGCTCATGGTAACTAGCACTTTTGAGTTATGCTGTAGACTTAGAGCTTCTATGCATATTTGCATATTAAGGTATAGCATAGATCCATTGTAATGATGATGTGTATAGTATGATTTCAACTACTTTAATATTCCTTGGTAGATGATCTGGTTGTAATGATTAATGTTTATAGAACTTTAATACTTTCCGCTGCTCAATATCCTTTCTTTTCAAGGAGTAGAGGGTATTTTAATAATTTTGCATTAAAAATTATTAAAAAAAGAAGAAGTTGAGGGTATTTTAGTAACTTTCATAGCCTCCGTTAGAGGGGGTAAATTGCATCAAATTAGACGTTCGAGGGGCAGAATTGAGAGTTTTTGAACTTTTGGGGGGGGGGGTTGTTCTCTCAAAACGCATAGAAATTTAAGAGGCCTTTGTGAAGTTAACCCTAAATAAAAAATATCAACCAATGACAAGAACACCATATAGCATGACAGATTTACGAGTAGATGGTGAGAATGAATTATGTATGTATTGTTCGAATTCATTTTAGGATTAATTATGGCTTTGTCAATTTCATATTCTTGGTTTTAGGTTTGCGAAATTTGTCATGTCTAGTTGAGGAAATCGTAACTTAAGACATTATTAATTAGGAAAACAAACAGCAATTGCTTGATTTTGTTTGCTGCTTTCAAGCTAAATGGTAAAAACTAAAAAGGCTACCATACACAAAACTACACGGATGGATGTAGTGCAAATTTTTGTTGTTATTAGTCATTTGATATGAGTCGATGATCGAACAGATTTTTATTTTTCTTTAATTACCATTCAATATCATGGGAAAGAATGGAGCTCCAACAGTTGGAGACCTTGAAAGCAATGCAGGTGAGCAACGCATAATCTTGCAAGCGTGTGTTTGAAAGCAATTAAGCTCAGGAAGGAAAATGTGACCTCCATCAACCTACTTATGCAATCAATGTGAAAATTGATTCACATATACTCCTTGACGACACGCCCAATATGAAACTTCATGATTTACCTCCCAATATGAAAGTGAGATATAATACCATTTCAAATATAAGGGATAAATTAAGGAATAAGGTATCTTTGTAGGCTAATTTTTACCAAAACAAAAAGTTATTGTAGGTCTGCGTGCCATGATTTAATATTGTTAACATAACTAGAGAATATAGGGATGAACTAAATACTGTATTTCTGTGTGTCTTAAATTGTATACAAGAGGGCTTATTTATAGTTGAATAAGGCTAGATAAAATAGGAAAATACAATCAAAAGTTAATGGGCTATATTACATAATCAAATAATAAATATATACAGGGAAATAGAAATCAATCAGCAATTATTTTGAATATCAGAATATATTCAGAATATAATATGAATATATTCTAATATCCTCCCTCAAACTTAAGGTGGTAATGTGGATGCCAACTTGAGTTTGGAGACAAGATCATGGAACCATCTAGGTGAATGTGCTTTGGTGAACACATTGGCCAATTGATCAGCCGGAGCAATAGGACAAAGACAGAGAGTTCCTTGTAAAAGATGATGGCACAGAAAATGGCAATCAATCTCAATGTGTTTAGTGCGTTCATGAAATATATCATTATGCGCAATCTAAATCGCACTTTGATTGTCACAAAAGATAAGAGAGCTAGAGGTTTGAGAAACACCCATATCATGTAGTAGCCAACGGAGTCATAGGAGCTCAGAGGTGGTGTTAGCAAGGGCACGATACTCAGCTTTAGTGCTAGAGCCGGCAACATGCAGTGACCCAAATAATTAATTAAGCTTAGGTAGTTTAGTTAGAGGGTTAATTTGGGTCATTAGGAACAGCTAGAAGGGAACTTTAGATATTTTGTACTTTCTAATCGAATGTACGCTCCTGTTTTTAGTAGAGGACGTACGCATGGGGATCACTGTACATATGCTAACAATAATACGCTGTACTCTGCCAATAGTGCAAGGACATATGATAGGGGACCATCGGATGTACGCTACAGCCTTTGGACCATTGTGTAAACAGTACTGGACGTACGTCCCAATAGTACTGGACGTTCGCTAGTTTTCAGAAGAGTTGGTGAACGCCTCCAACTTTTCTCTCTCTATAAATACTAACCCTACCCTCGCCCTTTTCTCGTTCAAACTTGCCCCCAAGCTCCCAGAAACCCTTTTGTCAGTGTGTTCTTGTGAGATTGTGTGCTTTGTGGAGAAGGAGAGGTGTTTTCTTGAAGGTTGCTTCTTAAAGGTAACCCTTTGCACCTAACATTTTCTTTCTAAGTCGTTATACTCTTTTAATGCTTTCTAGAGTAGCTTAGATGTTTTAGACATATTATACCTTTGATGTTGTTTAGAGTTGGGTTTAGCAATCCATTATGTTTTCTATTGCATTGAGACATTGTTTTGAGAGAGGTAGTCTTAGAAAGCCTTTTGGTGGCCTTAGAAATCGATTTGGGAGGATAGGAGGATGAATGGACAAAATAAGGTTCTACCTGAAACGTTCTGGGCAAATATACGGCATTGAGCCCGAACGTACTGTCAGAAGCGTTATAGGGAACGCTATTTTGGTCAGCCGTATGATAGCTCCTGTTTTCATGCTCTAAGGTTGTTTTAATCAGCCCTAGGACTAATACAAGGTTTTCCACAGATTTGGCGGACCCGAACTTATTGAAGGAATACTCAGAGGATTTAGTCAACACAGGTGAGTTTTAACTCACATAATGCTCGTTATTATTTTTCCATGACTACACGTCTATTTTGTGCACCAAAACATGCATATTTGCAACTCTCACGGTTTATACTTGTTGCACTTGAACTCTAGCATTTTTGAGAAAAACGTTGTGATGAATATATGAGACTTGTAAAAAAGTATGCATGTAAAATACATACAAGAAAAATTGCATCGTATGACATGGTACATTGATATGCGCAGTATAATGGCAATGGGCTTACTATACATGTTAACTTTATAGTCAAATGGGTGTGTTATATTGGCCTTGGATCCAATGGTTGTTTCGTGACCGGTGCAGCCTTAACGGGTGGTCACTATAGGACGAACATCATTAGCTATGTGGGCCACCCGAGGTCAGACTCAGTCGTGCCGTTAGTGTTATGTACGGTAGCATACAATGGTTGCATTGTATTATAGGTCCCCCAGGACAGTGCCAACTCCACTGAGAAGAGGTAATATCTTGGGTAGACCATACTGTTGAACTATGACTGTTACTTTATATCATATGCATATATCATATATCTATATTACACTAATGATAAATTGTCATGATGGAACTGTTGCATACTTTATAAAAACTAGAGTTCATTACAAAAACTAGCATGGGCATTATCTACGTTAACATTCACTAAGTCTTTAGACTTACCCCTTTATTTTATATTTTCCCCCCTCCATTAAAAAATAATCGTGCGATTTAGCTAGCTTAGAAGAAGATGCCTTCAGAGCAGACGTGGGTGATCGCGCAGGATTTGATCTGAGTAATTTTTGAGGATTTGGACCCAGTCTAGTTACACTTTATGTAGACTGATGGAGGAACCACCCAAGCAGACATGATCGAGATTATTATCTCCTTAGCTTTGCTTAAACTTAGGATTTGATATGTTGATCTTTTGTTAAGACAATTATATTATGGGTTATAACCTTATTTGATGATGGTCTAATGACCGGTACATTTGATGATTATTTTTATATTATGAGGTATTTTGTTTACTCTGGTGTATGAATATGTGGTTGTGTATGTAATGCTCATTATTCATATAGTTTAGAAAGTTTTCTTCTGAGGTCTCTCGTCTATAAGAGGTTGAAATCCCTGAGTCTTGTCTCGTGAGGGATAGGGTTGGGAGATGAACCATGGGATCAATTATTGGTTAATTGGCTTGCCCATCAGAGTCGTTACAGTTGGTATGAAAGCCTAATGCTTTGAAGAGACTATAGGATAAAAGGAACAGAGCACTTAGGATATGATCACACTAGAGATAGGATAGATGAGCTATTAGGACGTAACCTATAGGTTGGTCGTTTGGTTCTAGACTAGTCGCCCCTGAAGGAACTCAGCAACCGGACCTAATGCATTAGAAATCGGAAGCCCTGAGGACAATGTTCACCCCGAGCCTGTGGACATTCCAGTCTTTGAAGCAGCGCCTTCGGGAAGTCAGGTGATGGACGTAATTGGCTAGCTAGTATCAGCCTTAGATCGTGATAGGGTCACAAGGCAGGCAGTTGAAGGGACTTGTTGTTTTTTAAAGGACTTTTGTAGTCATCATTCTAAGAGCTTTGATGGGAGAGGCGATCATATCAGCGTAGAGAAATGGCTGAACGATGTGGGGGAGTTGTTGACCACTATTAGATGCGCCAATGAGCAGAAGGTGGCTTAGGCTACTTAAAAGTTGACCGCGGAAGCTAAGCGTTGGTGGTAGGAAAAGAAGGTGGTGCTTATTGCTGATTTGGGATCAGAGAATGCCATTAGTTGGGATATCTTCAAGCATGAGTTTAATCGGCACTTCCTTCCTAGAGTCATGCAGGAGGCTAAGGCGAGAGAATTTTTGGACTTGGTTTAGGGAGGTATGACGGTGATTGAGTACGCCATGAAGTTTTTGCAATTGTCGCAATTCAGCATGTACCTCATTCCGAATGAGAAGAAGAAGGCGAAGAAGTTTGAACGAGGTCTGAACTCTCATATTCAGATTATGATAGGTTGCTTCGACATTCGTGATTTCTCCTAACTCGTGGATCGGGCTTCAATCTATGAGGAAAACTTGAAGGAGAATGCAGCTAAGTACGCTGATCAAGGACCTGGTACTTCGGCAGGAGGAGCCGGGGCTAGCTAAGAGAATGGTAGTGGGGAGCTTTCCACCCTAGAGGTCAAAAGGACGTACCTCTAGTAACCCTCAAGTTTTGTCGCAGAAGAGTCAGATACCGGAGCTGTGCAGGAAGTGTAACAGAGTTCATTGGAGACCACATAGAATGGCAACCAGGACTTGCTACTGGTGCGGCTAGTTTGGTCACTTCAGCAAGCACTGTGTGGGCAAAGGAAGTGCTCAGAAAGCTTTGGCACCAGCACGAGTTTATGCGCTTATTCCAGGAAAGTCGGAGGGAGGATAACCCATGGTGGAATGACAATCAGTGGGATCAATTGCCCAATCAACATCTGAATATACATGTAAGTCTAAGGAGGAGTGTGAAGAGAAATGCAGCCCATGACACAAAGTGCCCTTCACATAGCGAAGGATGCGAAGAACAGCAGCATAATGAACAAAGTGTGGTACGGTCATAAACTGACTAACAAGATGAACCACATATGCAAGATCCGGTCGTGTCACAATAAGATAGATGAGACTTCCAACTAAGTGTCAACAAAGAGTGGCATCGAAAAGTAACTCACCATCAGTGGCTTGAAGTTTGATATTTGTCTCTAGAGGGCTATCAACAATTTTACAATCAGTAAGGCCAGCTCGTGAGAGGAGATCAAAAGCATATTTTGCTTGAGAAAGATAGTAACCACCTGAGTCAGAAGATACTTTCAATCCAAGAAGGTAGCTGAGAGAACCCAAATCCTTCATCTCAAATTGTTGACTTAAAAATTGTTGAAGGTTACGAATTCCAACAGTATCATTACCAGTAATAATCATATCATCAACATATAGTAAGAGAAGAATCAGACCAGAATCTATTCGCCAGATAAAAAGTGCATAGTCATAGGGGCTAGAAATAAACCCAATTTGTGCAATAGTTAAACGAAATTTGGCAAACCAAGCCCATGGAGCTTGTTTCAGACCATTCAATGGCTGGCGAAGTCGGTAAACTTTGTATGGCGGATGGTCGTATCTAGGAGGAGGCTGTATATAAACTTTTTCACTAAGATCACCATTGAGAAATGCATTTTTCACATCCATTTGAAAAAGATCCCAATGAGGCACTGAAGCTATGGCATAGAAGTAAGGCGAGCCACGGGCGCAAAAGTCTCCTCATAATCAATGCCATACTCCTAATTGAACCATTCATGTTGAAATTATTTTTGAAGCCTCTTAACTATGTGGTAGTTCACATTTGTTAGTTACTTGATTTTGAATTTCCTAGAATTTCAAAATTTGAGTTTATTTCTTTAAGCTTGCTAATGAATGAGAACCATTATTTTGTGATACTTCATTCTTGTGAATAACATAATGATGACAATGTTTGTGGGTATCATTCCTGTTAAACCCTCACGAGACTTTACTCGTCATCTAGGGATGCATAGGGGTTTAAAAGGCTTGTTGCATACGCTAAATGCAATCGTATATCCCAAGAAAGAATAATTTATATTGTTGTTTCAAGTTTATTTTCTGTTTTGTATTGCTAAGGGACTAGCAATATGTAAGTTTGGGGGTGTGATAAGCGCCGAATGTTGCACATTTAAGCCCCTTAACTCTTATATGTTAATTTCTTAGCATTGTTATTTGTTTGATTTTGTATTGTTTTAGTTTTTTCAGGTGTTTAATAAAGATACAAGAAATACCATTGGTTTTGGGCTTAAAGAACACTTTGAGAAGACCTAGCACATTTCTCATTATTTTGACCATATCATTCTGTAATAGTGGCAGTGGATAGCTAACTCAAAATACTACAAATCATTGTAAAATACAAATTTCCTAATTCGGATGTTTGTTATGCGAAACTCGCCCTGCAAGATAAGAGCGCAAATCGCCATGTTTGTAGGTGGGATCAAGCACAGCTCAGCCCACGTGTGTAGGAGGGCTCGAGCGCACCACAAGTGGGTTCGAACGCACTCATGCTAAAAAGTCCGGAAGAAGCTAAATTCCACCTTGGACAAGGTTTTCAGTCTCCCACTTGGACTAGGAGACTAACCTACGATTTTTCTGGGATTCCGAGGGCTTTTAGGGCTTGTTTGCTCCCTATAAATAGACCACAAACTTCAAGAGAAGGGTATGCTTAGTTTTAGATACAAAATATCTTCTTGGAGGCTTGGATAGTTGAAGAGAAGAGGAACATGGCAGGAGGCCATTCCAGCACTAGGATGAGCAGCTAAATCTGTAATAGGGCGTTGATGTTGCCCTTTCCAAGTAGCAATGGTTTAATTTTATTTTAATTTGAGTTTTTCTATATGCATGATGGTTGTATAATTGTGAGAATTGATCTTAATGTTTATATTCAATCATTATGAATTCTTCTCTTGTCTTAGAAACTTTTAATATTGATTGAACTCAATCCTTCATATTTTCTATGATTATATAAATGATTGTTATACAACGGTTTTAATTGACATATGATCAAGAGGGTTAGATAGGCCATGCCTAGGGAAGACGGATTGCACTACGAATTCGTTCTATTGCGAGTGGTTATTTTTATTATTGATATTTTTCGACACAAAAATATAAACATTAAGATCAATTCTCACAGTTATACAACCATCATGCATATAGAAAAACTCAATTAAAATAAAATTAAACCATTGTTACTTGGAAAGGGCTATGACACGAGTGTGTCCAGTAAGAGTCCATTAACAATTTCCCAAGCTTCAATCCAAATAAGTCCACAAGCCCAACACAATGCCAAGGCCCAAATTGAAGAAACCCTGATGCAGTCTAGAGAGTTCTAGTGAGTTCAAAAACATCATAGTAGTCCATTACTTCATCATTTTGAACACATTCCTAGGTCTAACTTGAAGTTCAGAATCTTATCTTTCTAACTAAAAAGGTTTCAAATCATTTGGACTCGCGAGCCAAAAGTTATGACGGTTTCAAGTGGAGTGGTCAGCCTTCTCGGGAATACGCATTAAGGTGGCTGTTTGTCCCCTTGTCTACTGTCCCACAAATTAATGATTGCTTTATGCCATTATTACTTGTTTAACTTCATTAGATGCTTATCCTATGCTTAGAGGGTTGTTCTAAGCTTATATAATACTTGTGTGTGCAAGTGTAGGTCAGACTAGAGTATTGTGTTTAAAAACCAGCATTTGGCTTTTGAGAGGAGAGTTCTCATTGTATCTTCGTATCTCTTTAGTGTTAGCCTTAGAGTGCTGAGTGTTCTAATTCTGTATCCCTTGTTATAATCCTTTGGGTGGTGATATTCTATATCCATTTGGTGTTATCTCTTGGGTGGTGAACTTCTAGTTGTCATTTGAGTGTGAATTTGTGTACTTGTTTTCCATCTCCATTTCTATCCGGTATTAGGCTATATCAACACCCTAATACGAGTTTAGCTGCTCTTGGTGGTGTTAGAATGGCCTCTTGCAATGTTCATCTTCTCTTCAACTCTTCAAGCCTCCAAGAAGATATTTTCTAAATTTTTGCTCTAAGTAGCAGTGTGATTTTCTTCAATAGTTAGAGGCTTATTTATAGGGAGTATGAGAACCCTAGAAGCCCTAGAAAACCTATAAAAATCGTAGGTTTGTCTCCTAGTCCAAGTAGGGGACTGGAAACCTTGTCCAAGGTGGAATTGGGCTTCTTCCTCATTCTGGAAGGCCCTTTGTGCGCTCGAGCCCCTTGGATGGTGCACTCGAGCGCACGTCCTTCTAGATGGGTACTTCCACCGTTTGGATGGTGGCTTTCATCGTGTGTGCTTGAGCCCCTTGGATGGTGTGCTCGAGCGCATGTCCGTCCGGACGAGTACTTCCACCAGACGGGAACTTGCTCCGTTTGAATGGGATTGCTTGAACTCAGGTGCATTCAAATCTGGAAGCGTTGAGCTCGATCCAAATTTGCTGCCAATGCTCACCGAAGTGTCTTAAGCCCCATAATTAGTGGAATTAATTGTGTTTTTCCTTCGAAACCTGAAAACACTAAAACAAAAGAAAATCAAACAAATAACAACGCTAAGGAATTAATATATGCGAGTTAAGGGGCTTAAATGTGCAACATTTGGCACTTATCAGGTGGTTTGAGTTAATTGGTTTGACAATACGAGTACGAGCTGCTTTCACGTCAGAATCATTCGTGTGTTGATTCAAAAAAAAATTTGTTGTCCCTTCTTACTTTTTACCTACGGTTATGGCTTGTGAGTTTCGTGTGAGGATATGTCAATACTTGAATACTCAGTTTTACTACCCCTTTGCCCTTTATGACAAAAAGGGGGAGAGTTGCTTGGAAAACTATCAATGTAGCTTTGATAACCATCTTGGTTGTTTTTGTTTGGTGATGATAGATGGTTTCAGTTATTGGCTTTGCTTATCTATTGTTATTGAATATGATGTAGTTAATACGTTTTGTGTGAAATGTTTCAGAATCAGGACATTGTGGTCTTGATATTTTGAGTATGGGTTGGGAGAATGATTTAGTGGTACCTTTTTTGGTGTTCAAGATGGGTTGCACACGGGTCGCTCTTTGTGTTTAGGTAGAAATTTTGTTTGTGTAAAGTTTTAAACCTTGTGTTTAGGGTTTTGTCATTGAATGGCCAAAGGGGGAGATTGTTTGGTTTTAGTTTGGCCTATTTCAATGATATTTCGTGTAATGTTTTGTTGTTTAAAACTTTGGGGAATAGAACTTAGGTTTTCAGAGGTTTTGGAAGTGCTTTCTGTTTTTCCGTCATGAAGCTTGTCAGAACGGGATATATAACGGGACTGAGCTAAGAACCTACTATTTCCTCCTCAGGAGTTTCATTAAGATGGAACATGCAACGAGAAGTTACTGTTTCCTTGTCAGGAGTTGTGTTAGGACAGGACATGTAATGGGAAGTTACTGTTTCCTCGTCAGGAGTTGCGTCAAGACGGGGATGTAACGGGATTGAAGCTGAAGCTATTGTTTCCTCGTCAGGAACCTCATCAGGACGGGACATGTAATGGGACTAATGTTGGACTCCCTATTTTCTCGTCAGATGGAGCGTTAGGATGGGACATGTGATGTGGGTGAGATGTTTGTTCTTTTTGTCATAACGGCACCCCTTTCCCGTTAAGATGTGAATTTTTCAGATCTATTATGTTGCTCATCCCGTCTTAACGAGAGATGAGTCCGTTAGGATATGAAGAGTAAAATGCCTCTCCAATAAAAGGATTTTGCTATCAATGTTCATTGTAGACTTTTTGGGAATGTTTTTCTCTGTGTAGTCTCAAAGTTTCTCTTCGAGCGCTATGTCTCGGGACTGTTTGTTCAAGAGAGGACGTGATAAAGCTTTGGGCTGTCCTTTTCTCTTGATTTGGTGTGTTGCCTTGTTCGTTCATCTGCACAAGATCGTTGGTTTGTTTGCTTGAAGAAAGAAGTCTACCGATGGGTTGGTGAGGAAATGCACTTCGTGAAGATGGTCATGATGGAGACAAGCTGGAAAGCTTGTTGTTCTTACTAAGTCTAGGGATTCTTAGGGTTGTGAGTATCAACTAGTTTGTAACTCTGAATCTTTATTGAATGATTTCTTGGGTTTGGATGCCCTGAAGTGATTTTTACTTTTGATGTGTTCAAATGGTTTTCCACTTTGTAAACAAATCTTATGTTGTGTTTGTGAAGTTTGTTTAATTTTGCTGTGCATGTTTTAGTTTATTATATGGCTTAGTTCCATGTTTTGATTATTTGGTGATTAGAGGTAGAACACGATCCAAGTTCTTTTTCACTATTAATAGGCTGATGGGTTTACTCGGACTAGAACTCCTTCTTCGGTCTTATCCAAGTCTTGTAGCTTGATTTGAATTAAGAGTAGCGGTTGTATGCGAACTCTAACACTATCCTCATCATGTTGGATAATCATGAAAGGAGTCCTTAACTCAATGGAAGTCAACCATTGAGTAATGGGAGTTAGTCCTACAATTGGGTTCTTGTATAGGAATAAGACCGAGCCTGAGCAGTCTAGAGATTTGACAGCCTCGGGTGATCGGTCCTTGAGTGACCTGGCCCGGGAGGTGTCTTCTTCTTCGTACTGTCGATTCTAGTGGGCCGGACCTTCATTAATTATGGATTATTCTTATGAGTACTTGTAACATCTCACCCCAATGACACACAATATTGTCCGCTTTTGGCTCCCCCAAACCAGACTTCCCATTTGGTCACCCATCCTGGTACTACTCCAGCAGAAGCACGCTTAACTGCAGAGTTCTGATGGGATTATAACCATCACGACTTTAAAACGCGTTGTTTTCATTAAGGGTGTAATATACATTTAAGCACATCCTCATTTCCATACCCAGGCGATGTGGGAAGTCACAATCACCCCCTCTTAGGACCCAGCGTCCTCACTGGGCACCCTCATGGGATTAGCCCATTCTTGGCGTCCGCCCCAGCGAGCGCCCGCTATTGACCTTCATGGGCTTGTGCACGCTCCCCCCATCTCAGGCTGGGCAATGGCTCTGATACCATATGTAACATCTCACCCCAATGACACACAATATTGTCCGCTTTTGGCTCCCCAAAAACCAAACTTCCCAGTTGGTCACCCATCCTGGTACTACTCCAGCAGAAGCACGCTTAACTGTAGAGTTCTGATGGGATTATAACCATCACGGCTTTAAAACGCGTTGTTGTCATTAATGGTGTAATATACATTTAAGCACATCCTCATCTCCATACTCAGGCAATGTGGGACGTCACAGTACTTGGCACATGGCTTCATCATCGAGCTATAGGCCTTTGACTCACCGGGGCTAGAACGGGAAGTTTATTTTCCCAACAGCAGGTAATTATGAATGTTAAAGATATTTTATTTAAGTTTTTAATAGGCTGTAGCACTAATATCCATGTGCTGCTTCGGTGTTAGATACATTGTAGTGCTCTGTTTTTTTGGCTTAATGTTCCATATGACAACTGTTCTATTGTATCCTCTACTCACCTAAATGGTTCAAATGCGTATGTACTTTTAATTCCTGTCTAATGGTTGCATTCTAATGGTTAGACTTTTCATGCAGATAAATTCATGTATCACATTCACTACAAGAAATTAGGTCTTTAGGGGCGACTTTGGTCCTAAAGTGGACGTTGTTGCCAACAGCGTCGACTTTTCGACCCTAAAGGTGTCGACGCTAATAGTCCGACCCTAATGATCAAATGTTTGATTATCAGGGTTCATTTAAAAGTCGACCCTAATGATCACTTTTAGCATCCACTTTATCGACCCTAAAAGTCACAATGTTTTGACCCTAAAGATGATGTACACGGAAGCGAAAGTCGACCCTAATAGGCAAGCATTAGCGTCCACTTTTAGTTAACCATTAGGGTCCATTTTGTCGACCCTAATGGTCCTTAAAAAAAAAAATAAATAATAACTATCAGCGTCCAAACCAAATTGGACGCTGATAGTTAACCATTAGCGTCCACAAAGTAGACCCTAATGGTCCTCAAAAATTAAAAAAAAAAAAAAAAAAAAAATTAACTATCAGCTTCCAAACCAAAGTGGACGCTGATAGTTAACCATTAGCGTCCACAAAGTGGACCCTAATGGTCCTCAAAAATTAAATAAATAAATAAATAAATAAAATAAAAAAATAAAAAATTAACTATTAGCGTCCAAACCAAAGTGGACGCTAATAGTTAACCATTAGCGTCCACAAAGTGGACCCTAATGGTCCTAAAAAATTTTAAAAAAAAAAATAATCTGCGATCGATCGAACAATCGTGTGCGATCGATCGCAGTACCAGTAGGTTTTCGACATTTTGTGATTGATCGCAGTTGGAGTGCGATCGGTCGCAAAATATAAAAAACCTACTTGAAAACCCTCTGGTACTGCAATCGATCGCACTCCAACTGCGATTGATCGCAGAACCAGGGAACACTGGTATGAGTAACATATATCGGCTAACTCCTAACCACAATACTTCTAACATATATCAATAATAGTCCCACTAATACATGTTAATTATGAGCAAAAGGAGAGGAGCAACATAGCCAGTTGTGTATGTCAAAAGCAAGCTGCCTCCTATAACTGGATCCTGTTATTTATTGAATGTGTCCTAAACAATTTATCTATTAATCATGACAAGAGTAAAAATATTGTACTCTGTTTTGAGTGAAACTAAAGATAAATGTGGCTAAAAAAATTCAAAACATCAATGTACATATAGTCCGTTTAGAGCTTTCTTTCTTTCTTTTTTTTCCTTCTAACATGCTTGTTCACATGAAAGCCTCCTCTTTTATTGAACTCTTTGAATTGATTGACAAATTGTTAAGGTTGGTTGTCTGAAATAGGAAGATTTATCTTCCACAGATTAAGCAACCAAGGAATAACTAACTAGAACAATCGGTTGATGAAATATCTGCAAGGGCATCATGAAAACAAAACTCCAACCAACAATATTATCAAATGTTTGAATGAGCATATTAAATGGATTGCAGGATGGCTTAGATATGTGATCTTGAAGGGTCATGGCACATAGCTCTTGTGTTAGATAGAAGTACTATATATCCTCATAAGGTAAAGAAAGGTAATGTTCTCAGCTTCTCGCCTCCACCTAGTTTTATTACTTTCCTTTTCCAATCCATGTATATAAGTAATACATTATATTTAGAATGTTTTAGCAGAGTTATTTGTAAGAATTCCTTTAGAAGCACTAAAGGAATCCACACTTGACGTAATAGGACCCCAGCTCAAACTTTTATAATTGGCTGGACTAGTAATGTTATTTATGTAACAAATGTCACTCGAAAAGCAAGTGCTGGATAAAGCAGTGGAGCTGGTCTCGTCTTAGATACAGAGAGGACAAAATAAATACACAATGTTACTTACTTCCTGAACCAGTAGCATTGCTATTGACCAAAAACAGAAATGTTCAACCTAGTGTTCTACATATCACAGAAACCATCTCAACTAGAGTAAATCAATAAAGTCCTAGGTGTCACAATATGCATAACCGCAATGATGAAAATTCTGTGAGGTAACAATGAACAAACCGCAGAGTCTTTAACAGAGCCATCTTCATCTATAACTTGCTGTATCAACTTAACTAATGATCAATTTATAACCAATCCCATTATCTGCATGCAACGTCCAGAAGAAGTAAGGGCATGCAAGAATTCAAAAAATATGGAGCAGTAGGTTCTCAGATTCAATCTTAATGCTTTACTTACCTCTTCTGTGAGAGGCATGAAACGTCCGTACCAATCTGCATCTTCCTTAATTGCAGCTTTTAGATTAAGCTGCAAAGTCTCGACTAGCTGTAGCAAAGCTGCAACAGCCATTGCCTCATTCCCATTGACCGCCAAACTTCTCTGGGCTTGTTGGATAGCAGATTTCACCTTCAAGGATAACATAACAAACACTTACAGTGCAAGGCCATGAATAATTTCAAAGTGCAAACATTCAAATAAGTTTTTTAAGAGCAAGACAATGAATCTTCCATGTACAAATGTTGAAGAGTCAATTCCTAGAAGATAAGCAACACACTCAACAACATCCAAAACCATGTGACAGTTTCACAACAAATTACAATGAACCCAATTCTAGATAAGAGCAAATAAGACCGTGCACATGGTGATTAAAGCCTGAAACTACATATATGACTGAATGCCGCAATGAAATCCGTGGGTTCCCAACGCCAAATTAGAATCACCCAATTCAGATTTGAGATACTCAACATAAATCTCCAAACACAAATCAAAGTCAACTACAAAATCTAACCCAACAAAAATGAGAAATAATAAAAATCAAGGTCACACCACTCTTCTCAGCAACCGAAATCCACCTCAAGCAAATTCAATATTATCAAAAACTAATCCAAATCTTCTACAACAACAAGAACACCAGCCACAAAAATTGCAAAAATTTAAAGTTTAAAGAGGTTACCTCGAGGATTTTTCTCCCCTTCTTTTTCTTTTTCTTCTCTGGCTTCCCCGAACGATCCACCCTCTCTCTTTCTTTCTCTCTCCCTCTCTCTCTCTCTCTCTCCCTCTTTCAGCTTCTCAGCAAAGCCTTATGTGAAAGCTTTCATCGGTCAAAGTTTGGGAGAGCAGCGGTAGAGAGATTGAGAGTGAGAGTGATGAGGGAGGTGAGTGAGAGGGGTGTTAGGGAGGATTCTGGTGTTTTGAAGGTTTGGGGAAAAAAAGACGCGGTTTATGAAATTTTTTATCCGAAAATTTCAGATACCCCGCCACTGGATGGCGCTTATTTTTCGCACTCAATAGGGGCGACTAATGAGCCTCAAATTTATTTTTTTTTTTAAAAAAAGAAAAATTATACTTATAATTTTTTAATTTTTATTTATTTTTGTTTTTCTTTATTTTCTCCTGTAATATGTTTTTATTATTATAATATTAACTAATAATTTCCGTTTAATAAATTTTTATAATAAAGATCATTAAGTTGATATTTATCTTATAATTAATTATAAGATCAATACAAAATCCAAATATAATATAACTAATGCACTAAGATCATTAAGTTGATATTTATCATGATAAGATCAATTGTTCGATTGAACCTTCAATTGTATTCAGTTTGATCGATTAATTGATCTTATCATGATAAATCTAACTAATTCATTAGGATCAATCGGATGTTTGATCGATCAATTGATTCTATTACGATCAATCGAACTAATTCACTAGGATCGATTGGATTTTCGATCAGATGTTTGATCTTATCACGATCAATCAAACTAATTCACTAGGATTGATTGGATGTTTGATCGATCGGATTTTCGATCGAACATTTGATTGATCATTTGATTCTATCACGATCAATCGAACTAATTCACTTTGATCGATTGGATTTTCGATCAGATTTTTGATCAGATGTTTGATCCTATCACAATCAATCGAACTAATTCACTATGATCGATCAAATGTTTGATCGATCATTTGATCTTATCACGATCAATCGAACTAATTCACTAGGATCGATCGGATGTTCGATCAAACATTTGATCTTATCACGACCAATCGAACTAATTCATTAGGATCGATCGGATGTTTGATCGATCATTTGATCCTATCACGATCAATCGAATTAATTTAATTTCAATTTCAATTGTTTCAATCATTTGATCTTATCACGATCAATCGAACTAATTCATTATGATTGATCGGATATTCGATCAATCCTTCAATTTCAATTGTTTCAAGTTTGATCGATCATTTGATTCTATCATGATCGATCGAACAAATGCACTAGGACCAAACGGATGTTTGAACGAACCTTTAATTTGTTTGAAGTTTGATCAATCATTTGATCAATCATTTGATCCTATCACGATCGATCGAATATCTAATAATTTATATAAAATAAATAATGACATATTATCGGAGATAAATTTTTGGGAAATAACATTTTATAACTAATACACTAATATAATATAAAATGCTTAGAGTTGAACTGAATGTTCAATCGAACTAATTTTTCATTTTTTATTAGTGTTTAATTTTATAAAAGTTTTAATTTCAAATTAAGAGAAAATTTATAATTTTATAAAAGTTTATTTTTATTTTTTAGAAAATTTATAATTTATAATTTTATAATTTTATAAATTTTATAAAATTTATAATTTATAATTTATAATTTCATTTTTTTTAGACCATTAATTTTATTTTATTTTTATTTTTCTACATACTCTTTAGCGTCCACAAAGTCGACCTTAATACTTAACTGAAAGTCGCCCCTAATACTTAAGTATTAGTGTCCACTTTTAGTGGACGCTATTGCCCACCAATTTTATTTATTTTTATTTTTATTTTTATTTTTCTACCTACTCTTTAGGGTCGACAAAGTCGACCCTAATAATTGGTCTTTAGCGTCCACTTTAATGGACGCTATTGGTCATCAATTTTATTTTTTTATTTTATTTTTTAATTTTTCTATGTACTCTGAAAGTCGACCCTAATGATGAGTCTTTAGCGTCCACTTTTAGTGGACGCTATTGGTGATTAATTTTATTTTTTTTTTAGTTTTTTTACCTACTCTTTAGGGTTGACTTTGTCGACCCTAATACTTAACTATTAGGGTCGACTTTCAAAGTCGACCCTAATGATGAGTCTTTAGCGTCTACTTTTAGTGGACGCTATTGCCCATCAATTTTAATTTTTAATTTTTTTTTTTTAATTTTGTTTACCTACTCTTTAGGGGCGATAAAGTCGCCCCTAATAGTTAAGCATGAAAGTCGACCCTAATGATGCATCTTCAGCGTCCACTTTTAGTGGACGCTATTGCCCATCAATTTTAATTTTTAATTTTTTTTTTAATTTTTTTTACCTACTCTTTGTCGCCCCTAATAGTTAAGCATTGAAAGTCGACCCTAATGATGCGTCTTCAGCGTCCACTTTTAGTGGACGCTATTGCTCATCAATTTTAATTTTTAATTTTTTTTTATTTTTTATTTTTTCTACGTACCCTTTAGGGTCGACTCTCAAAGTTGACCCTATTGATCTTTTATTTGATTTTTTTTCTTTTATTTTTTATTTTTTATTTTTTTTTTAGCTTTTAGTGTCCACTTAAGTGGACGCTATTGGTGTACTATCAGGGTCGACTAATGTGGACACTAAAAGTTTTTTTTTGGCCCCTTAATTTTTTCGCGCCCCTTTAATAATTCCCGCGTGTATATTAGGGTTGACTTATTAGCGTCCATTATAAAGTGGACGCTAATAGTCAACCTTTCGACCTATTAATTATTAGCGTCCACTTTTATGTGGACGCTAATAATTAACTATTAGGGACAACTTTTAAAAGTCGCCCCTAATAGTTGAGTATTAGGGGCGACTATAAAGTCGCTTCTAATAAGTCGCCCTTGATGAGTTAGTTTCTTGTAGTGATTCTTGAAGGCTTTGTAATCTTGAAAGAGAAACTAGATTGCAGGGAACAACATTAGAGCTAAGTTAGAAAACTGCACGAGAACTGAGAAAATGATTAATGGTAGACGTGTGAGGGACTTGGAGATATATTTGTGTACTCTTCAATATCTCTTGTTCTTATGCTTTTCCTTATGCCTGGTTAAAGAACTGGACTAGAACTATGGAAAAATAATGGTCTAATTGTTGGGAAGCTTGTAAATATTTCGAACTCATCTTTCATGAGTTTAGTACTTTGTTAAAATATTATATGGCGTTTGGTTTGTTTTTTATTTTTAATTTTTTTAATTTTTTGTTTTGTTCTTGTTTATGCAGATTAATAAGTCATTTAGATAATAAATAGCAAAAAATTAAAGCAGTAAATGGCCAAAAAAAAAAAAAAAATCATTTGGCACGTTTTTTGTTTTTTTTTTTTTTATTTATTTTTAAAAAAAAAAACAATTTTTATCATTTAGAACTAAGTCGTAGCTAAAGTGTTTAATAGCATTAGTGACAATATTGCTCACTGATGAACAAATTATAAGTGAAGACAAGCCATTTCATGAGAGGTATTTTTAAAGACCACTTCTAACACTTCGAAAATCGTCGCTAATGGTCATTGTCAACGAGAATCGTCGCTAAAGACAATTTTTCTTTTAGTGAATAAAGTTATTTGTATTGTAAGAACAATCAATTAATATAAACAAGATGCAGTCATTTCTTGTGTCTCTCTGTTTCCCTCTCTTAGTTTTGCTCTCCTTTCACATATTTAATTTTATTATAAAATTCCACTCTGATTTTTCAAGATGCGGAGTCTTGGAGTGCAATATATAGAGCCAATGCCTCGAGTACGATTAAACCCTCTCCTGTAGCGTTTAGTCTAGCCTAATCTTTGAATTTGTGACATTCCTTTGCAACCTAAATGAACTCCTCATCAACATTGTCTATATATACGTGGTAGACCATTGATATTGCACACTGTTAAAGGAATTTCCTTCAACCTAATTTATAAAAGTGACATGTGTTCATTTTTTTAATAGCATGTAAGGTACGCGAGTTTTTAATAAAATTTATTCTAATTTTGTCTCTACTATTAAAAAGCATGTGTTTTTCACATGTTCAAGAAACACATGTCACTTTTATAGATTAGATTGAAAGAAATTCCTCCAACCCAGTTTGAAAGAAAACTCTGTCCAATTAATAATTACTTCATCTAACTACTTAGCTCTCATTTCATTTAATTAAAAAAAAAAAAAAGTACATAAACTTCCCACCACAGGTAAAATTTTCTCAATTTTTTTCCCTAAAACTATTTGTATTATCATTATCATGTTATTAGTAAGAAATTAACCTTTCAACCTCTGATCTTAGGTGCAATGGCATACTTGCAGAAGCTATGCTTGTAGAAATTAAAACTCATACTTCATCAGTAATTAAAATTGACTACATACGGTTGCATGAAACCCAACCAACAAGAGAATTCTAGTACAACATTAATACATAATTTCGTCTGGAAAACATTTTTTTTTTGTCAAACGCAAAGCCACAGAAAGAAAGAGAACATCCACAAATGAAAAAGGAACAAATTGAATAAACACGTTAGAGAGAATCTGCCTTGTAGTTACGTGGTGGTACCTTATTGAAGATAGCCCGTATAAGATCAAAATAGAACGGAAACTGCACCATAGTATAAAACGTTATTGGCAGGCACGCCACTGCATACACCGGAATCGCTGCATGTTTCAGCTTATCCCTTAGCATAAGGTAATGTCCCGCACAAAACGAGATCAACATTGCAGCTATGGAAACGAGCAATGACGTTGAGCCTACCAAGAACTTTATCGACGTTGAGCCTACCAAGAACTTTATCGACGTTGAGCCCATATCTTGATTTTGGCATCGTGATTTTAAGATGGCAACCTGGAACGTGACCAAGGCCATGATAGAGAAGCAGAGCGCAACGAGTGATGAGATGGCGAAAAGGTTGAATGCGGGCTCGTTTACTAGCATTGGAGTGCCATTATCCTGGTTGACTCCTCCAGGGACTGTGACAGATGTGGCGAAGGCCACTGTGGCAATGAGTCCAGCGATGACAGAACATGATTCAGAGGTTTTGCTTAGCAACGCATCTCTGTTTTCGACTGCCCCCATGTGGGTTTCTGTGAATAAGTCTTCTGGGGTCTTGCCCTGCCTGTTGTAGCGGCGGAAGAAACTGAGGGGCATGGAGTCCTTGACGAACTACATGAAGCCAAGAATCTAGCATAAATTAAGTACCGCATAGTACTAGACAACGTTTCTCAAGTTTTATCATATATACTAACACCGAAGATAACTTTGTTAAAAAAATAAGCTATTGGTAGATGACACTTTGCCCGCACAAACTATTACCTTTATATTATTTACTACAAAATTTAGTTTAGTGTAACTCCAACCCTGTTTTAACCTTTGGTATTAGTTTGTTCCGTTTGTCCAAATTAATCGCTAAGTTGGACAAAAAAGATCATGAAATGACTAGTATTGAATCGAATGGATTAATTGAAGCTATGATGAATAATGTATAATTTATGTAGCATAGTGATATTAGGAAGTGTACTCTAAAGTTTAAATTGATTTGCATGATATTTTAGTTGTAATAAAATAAAGTTGTGTATTCACTAATTTATTAATGAGTATTGAGAATATATAATTGTTTACATGTATACCATTTATTGCATATTATTCTATCATGTACTTGTACAGTTCTTAAGTCACTTAAATATGACTTTGGTGTGAGTCATGAGATTATCTCACAAAATATTACTACTATATTATTGTTTGTAGTCATAGATGGAACCAGACATTCCATTGGATAAGACTATAACACATCAACCAGGATGACCTATGTTGATAATGTTAAGTAAAGACTTCAGGTTGATGTGTTTAAGCCTATATAATGTGCTGAATGAGCCATGTGAGTCATCATTCTTTTATTAACGCTATCACATAATGATATACACTCATGTCTACTTATAACAGTTACTTTAAATCGTAAGAGGATCGTGAAGGCAGATGTAAAGTGTAAATCACTATGATGCATATGACATGTTATGTCGATTGGTTTTGTGCTCCATCATTTATAACATTTGGCGAAATAGGAATGAACTCCAGCATGATGGGCATCCAAAAACGGAGGAGCAGCTTTTGAAGATCATTGTTTGGGAAGTCCTTTCTAGAATTTGGGGAGGGGTAATTTTCAGAAGAGTAGAGAAAACATTCTTCTTTGTCAAATGTGGAATATTTCTGCTGATTTGCTGGTGTAGGTCTGCTGTGTTGTTGGTATGCTGTATAGAGAGAAGTCTCTATTTAGTTTGCTGAGGTTTGCTTGTTTGGTTTTGTTGTAAAGTTGCTGAGCAACTTGAGGTCCAATGGAGTTTTCTCCTTCAGGTGAAAACTGTGTAATTTCTTTTGTGACATGAAACTTGTTATTCATAAAAATAATAATAATAATTATTATACAAAAAGATTGCTTTCAAGTGGAATAATGAAGATATATTTTACTGTTTAAATTTTATTTTGTTGTATCTAATAGTGTTTATAATATCAAGCAAACTATTTCATAGAAATATCTATTCCATTTTTAGGTTCATTCATGGGTTCCAAACATTGCCCAAGGATTTGAATAATGATAATCCTCTCTTCTCCAGAGACTCGCCTAGGTTTTTTTGAAGGTAGAGTTTTTTCTTGAACTCGACGGGTGGAGAGTGAACAAAGATCTTTTAGTGCTACCAGTGCGATTGCGGTGTGGTGGGAAACATGGCGGAGGAGTTAACGAATCAGTGGGGGAAATTTATGTTGAGAGAGGAAGAGAACCCGGGTATTGTGATCAAGGAACATTCTTTTGCTCCGCTGGTTCAACGGGGACAGGCATGTATGGTGGGGAGGCTTTTGACGGAATGAACCATTAGCAAGGAAATTCTGAAGACACGAATAATTAGAGCATGGAAACCGACGGGACGGGTTTCGTTCAAAACTTTAGGCTTGAATCTTTTTCTTATCGAATTTGAGAATTGGTGGGATAAGGATCGAATCTTGAAGGGTCGTCCATGGACGTTCAATGGGAATCTGCTATCCTTGGTAGACTTTGATGGGCTTACATAGGTAGCAGATCTGGAGTTTGCGAAAGCAGCCTTCTGGGTGAGGATGTATCACTTACCTCTTGCATGCATGTGGAAGGAAGTATGGCTACATGTGGGGTCTACGGTGGGGGAGGAGGAAGATGTTGATGTATTGGATGATGGAGTGGGTTGGGGGGAATTCTTGCGGGTTAAAATACGAATTGACCTCTCAAAATCATATCCAGAGGACCGAGGACGGGTAATCAAGATAAAGGAGAAAGATATCAGGGTTGCTTTCCAGTATGAAAAACTTCCAAGGTTCTGATTCACATGTGGAGTAGTTATGCATGATAGTGGGAGGTGCGGGGATAATTCTGGACGGAAGTCACAGAAGGCGGAGGAGTCAGTGGAGTACGGGCCATGGCTTCGGGCAGCGTCGCCAAAATGGAGATTTGGACAAGTGGATGGTCCAGAGGTGCGAAACAAGAAAATACGCGGGCAGGCAACAACTATGATCAACCGGAGGGCAACCGTTCATGGCGGGAGTTGGACCGGTTCGACGAAGGAGGAAAATGGAGAAACTGTGGCTGTCCGCAGGGACAGATGGGGGCTAGGGCATAAGGAGAGGATAGACTTTTCATACCAGGATCTTTTTCTCCCAATATGGCAATGGACGTTGAAGGCAAGAGAGATGTGGGGGATTTCGGAATCAATGCATGTGCATCAGATGGGGAGACGTTGACTAAACCTATTCATGACGTGCTGAAATCAAGGGATTTTCTCTCAAAAAAAAAAAAAAAAAAAGAAATCAAGGGATTTGCCGACAAGAAAAAAGACAAGGGCAAATAAGGATGGTAATATTTTTGAAACAGCTGTAAATGGCCAAAGATCCAGTGTCTATGTGGGCCAATGGGATTTATTGAAGGAGAAAATGGTGTGGGTATTATGGGAAAAGAGAAGGTAATTCCTTTTACAGCGGGCTCGATAAGCGACTCCACGTCACCCTCCTTGAGTGAGGTGGAAGGAGATTCATCAGCCTTTTTGACAACTAAGAGGAGGTACAGTGGCAACAAAGGGGGAAAAACACAAACAGATACGCAGGGGCCTCTAAGGATTCTGACGCAGGAACAAAACATGGGGGTTGGATCACCCGTACCGGTTTGGAAGAGGAGGAACAGGTCTGAAATTCATGGGGAGGAGGAGAGCATAAAGGAGAAGTCAGTGCTGAGAAAAAGGAAGGTGAATGCAACGGAAGGGGTGGGGGTGGCAGTAATGGAAAGAAGGGACGGAGTGCGCAGTCTGACAGTGACATTGCAACAAACAATAAGGCAGCGGCTGCAATGCAACACCACCGGGAGCAATGAGTGTACTAAGTTGGAACTGTCGGAGGTTCGGGAACCCCGAGACAGTTTGTGTCCTTTGCCAATTGGTGATGGAAAAGAAACCATTTTGGTTTTTCTTATGAAACAAAAATGATTTCTAAAAAAAATGAGTTTTTACTAATAAAGTTGAAGTTTGATCACATGTTTGTAGTGGATAGCATTGGTCAAAGTGGTGGGCTAGCGTTCCTTTGGCTAGACGATTTCCAAGTGGACATCCAAAATTTTAGCCAGCGACATAAATTGCACCATTACCAGAAAAGAAGACGAGGGAGTGTGGAAACTAACGGGGTTCTACGGATATCCCGAAACTGCTAAAAGGCGAGAATCTTGGGCTTTGCTTCATCATCTGGCCACTCTCTCACGGGAATGGTGGTTGTGTATGGGAGATTTTAACAAGGTAATGGAACATGATGAAAAATGGGGTGGTGCAAGGAGAGCTAGATTCTTGATAGAAGATTTCAAAGGCGCTCTAGAAGATTGTCTACTTAGTGACTTGGGAGTGTGTGGACCAAAATTCACTTGGCATAATGGGCGGCATGGACAGAGCAGTGACCAATAAACAGTGGTGTGAATTTTTTCCTTATGCGGGGGTCTCAGTCCTGGCAAACAGAGCATCAGACAACAATCCTCTAATTATGATGTTCAGTGTTAGGGAGGGGGGCGCAAGGCATGTGCAGCGTCCTTTTCGGTATGAAGCCCGGTGGGCTAAATTGGAAGGCTTTAGAGAAGTGGTGAAAAAGGGATGGTGGGTGAAGCATCGTGATAAGGACCCGTGGATAGCTGTAAAGGAGAACTTGCAGTCATGCAGAGGTGTCATCAAACGATGGGTGCGCAAGAAGACCAATAATTCAGAGGCTCTCATTCAATGCAAGGCAAAAAAATTTGAAGAACTACAATGAGCACAGGGGATTCCGAATCTTGATGAGGAGAGGGTGCTAAAATCAAATTTACATAATTTATTGAAGCAAGAAGATTTGAAATGGCGCCAAAGAGCCAAAGTGGAGTGGTTGTGGAATGGGGATCGGAACACAATTTTTCCATGCATGTGCTAGTCAACGCAATCGGAGAAATCACATCAGGCTTATTGTGGGTGGTAATGGTCGTTCCTGCCCTCAACCGGGGGGAAATAGAACAGGCTTTTATGAATTATTTTTAGACCGTCCTCACCACCTCTAATCCGACAGACATAGAGGAGTGTATTTATGGTATCGAAGGAAAGTAATCCGAACTATGAATAATAATCTTCTTGCTGGATTTACGAGTTTGGAGGTGAACACTGCTTTGGATCAGATGGACCCTATGAAGATTCCTGGCTTGGATGGATTCTCAGTAGAGTTTTATCAGCAAAACTAGGAGACGGTGGGTCCCGAGGTATGTAGTGCTGTTTTAAAATTCTTGAATAGTGCACATATGGAGGGGTCTGTTAATTCTACTAATATTGTGCTGATTCCCAAAATAAAAAATCTTGGGAGTGTTTCTGATTTCAAACCAATAAGTTTATGTAATGTGTTTTACAAGTTGATTTCAAAAGTTTTGGCAAATCACCTTAAAGTTGTCCTCCCTCATATCATTTTGTGCAACCAATGTCCCTTTATTCCCGGACGGCTAATCACCGACAACATTTTAGTTGCATATGAGACCTTGCACACAATGCACATTCACATGTAGAATAAGGTGGGTTTTATGGGAGTCAAACTTGATATGAGCAAGGCATATGACCGGGTCGAATGAATTTTTCTAGAGGTTGTAATGACAAAGATGGGTTTTGATCCTAAGTGGGTAACACTGATTATGGAATGTGTAAAATCTGTAATGTATGCAGTGGTGGTCAATGAGAACCCGGTGGGGCATATTATTCCATCGCGAGGCCTTCGACAAGGAGACCCACTCTCTCCATATTTGTTTTTTGTGTGTGCAGAAGCTTTTAGTGCAATGCTGCGAAGGGCCAAAAGTAAAGGGGTCATTACGGGTGTTCCGACATCCAAAAAAAAGCTAAGAGTTAACCAAATTTTCTTCGCAGATGACAACCTGTTACTCTGTAAAGCAAATTTGGTGGAATAGAGAAGGCTTACACGGATTCTGGACAAGTATGAAGGGGCGTCAGAACAAAAAACTCAACAAGGAGAAAACCTCACTTTTCTTCAGTAGGAATACAAGTGAAGAGAGAAAGAGGGAGACTACACAGTTGTCGGGCTTACAAGCTACACAACGTTATGAAAAATATTTGGGGCTTCCACCCTTATTGGCAAGTCTAGGGTTCAGGCTTTCAATGGAATCAAGGACCGGGTTTGGAACTGCATCCATAATTGGAAGGTGAAGTTCTTATCCCAAGCGAGCAAGGAGACTCTTCTAAAATCCATGGCCCAAGCCATCCCAACTATTGCATGACTGTCTTCAAATTACCGGGGCATTTGGTAAAGAAATCAATGGGATGATGCAAAAGTTTTGGTAGGGGCATAAGGCGAATCACTCCAAAATTCATTGGATGAGTTGGGAACGGAAGGGCAACCAAAAGACAATGGAGGTATGGGTTTTCGAGACTTGATGATTTTCAACAAGGCTCTTTTATCCAAACAAATCTGGAGAATTCTCAAAAATCTGGATTCCTTGGTTGCTAGAATTCTAAAGGCCAAGTACTACCCTTACGGATCCATTATGGATGCAAATGTGGGGAGGAGGCTGTCATATGCGTGGCGAAGCATCATCTCGGTCAAATCAGTTATTGAGCATGGGACCATTTGGAGGATTGGAGATGGAGAGGATGTTCGGGTGGAAGGATCGTTGGCTTCCATACCCAACAACCTATTCGGTACAATCACCAATAAACAAACTTTCAGCTGAAGCAATGGTAAGGGATCTAATTGACCAAGATACTAAGGCTTGGAATGCCTCGATAGTGAAAGAAATATTTTGGGAGGAGGCGAAAATCATTCTCAACATTCCTCTGAGCCCGCTTCAACCTTGGGATAGAAGGATTTGTCGATGCACGACAAATGGAGAATTCTTCGTTAGAAGTGTGTACCACATGGAGACGGAACTATCGGCTTTGTCTAGCAGTGGTGGTTCGGGGCATGACCAAAAGGCAACAATATGGAAAACCTGCTGGAAGCTTCGAGTACCAAACGTTGTTAAAATGTTTTTATGGAAGGCCTTTAATAATCTGTTGCCGACCAAGAAAAACCTGTTCAAAAAAAGGGGTGACAAAGGTTAGTATATGTCCTATATGTGGTATGGAAGAGGAGACCGTATCCCATATTCTTTGGGAATGTGGGTCTGCATGGGATGTGTGGGGTGAGAACTCACGTAAATTGCAGAAAGCGGCCTTTCGTGGAAGGGAGTTCATCCGTATTTTTGAAGAAATGGCAGCCAATAGCGATATTAAGGAGCTGGAAATTTTTTCAGTAATTGCAAGACGTATATGGCTAAGGAGGAATCTGGTGGTTCATGAAGACTCTTTTCTACATCCTAAACAGGTGGTAAGAGAGTCTGTTACGTCCCTGGAGGAATATTGGAATGCGAATGATAGGGTAACTGAAGCTACTGATCAGCAAGCAACGTTGACCACAATCCCTTGGCAATTACCTCCAACGATGATGTTGAAGATTAATTGGGATGCGGCTATGGGCAAAAAATGTGGGAGAATCGGCCTGGGTGTCATAGCTAGGGACTGCTGGGGTAGGGTTCTCATAGCGCGGAGTATGACTAAAATGTTAGACGTACACCCGGCAACAGCAGCAGCTCTAGCAGCTGTGAAGGAGTTGGGAGCAAATGGGCTAATAATAGAAGGGGATGCAAAGAAGGTGGTTCAGGCAGTGAATTCTCACCTTCCATGCAATAGCAGTTACAGGCACTTAATGGAAGACATCCAGGCGGGAATGGAGGCTTTTAGCAACTCGAGTTTCAACTTCATTCCTAGGTATGGTAATTTTGCAGCACATGGGTTAGCAAAGGCGGAGCCAGGATTTTGATTGAGGGGGTCAAGTTTTTTTCAATAAAAAAATTTAAGGTTGAACAAAAATTAATTAATAATATTAAAAAATATAATTAACGAAATAAATAAACAATTCAACAAAATTTAGTTATTGTTTAAAACATATAAATGTAGCTTACATTTATTTTGTCACACCTGGATTAAAACGACGCCTTGTTTTTCCCAAAATTGTGTTTGTGAAAAATCATGATTAATAGGTTGATAATCTTCTTTTTGTAAATATGCATTTTGTCTTTTATCATTATGATGTAATCATTCAATTTTTTTCTTAACTATGGATCTTTGGTTAAATTTTCCAAATCTAATGGACACTTTAGAATTTGATTAGAATTTAATTGAATCATTGTTATTCTTCATAATTTTAGATCATTAACTATAATTATATATTTCATATAATTAAAATATATAACAAAAACTATATAGTATTCATAACTAATTAATTTAATATATATATATATAGAGATCAGTAACCGGAATAAAAGAAATAAATAAATAAGATCATACCTCATACCACTTGAATTCCCATTGCAATTTCGCCATTGCACTGCCAATATTATATTTTCCAAGCTTTGCCGCCAGATGCAAGGCACTGTTTCCTTCGTTGTCCACCACCCGAAACGCGGTGTCTTTTAAGATATTTCTTTTTAGCAAGAATTGATATACATGTGATTGCCTGTTTTCCACTGCTAACAACACTATATTCTTATTCTCAGCATCCCTGTCGTGTATGGCAACTGGAAAACGTTCCAGGATTTTATCCACAATTTCAATGATACCGTTTTTAGTAGCAATTAAGATGGGAGTCTCCCGCTTTTCCATTCCATGGTATTTTCCCGTCTCTGCCAATGACACAATGTGAAAAGGGCTTTGATTAAATTGTTTGCAACATTCATTTCCTAAAGTGGCAACTTACATGAACTGATTGATTAAAGCAAACAATTAAATTTGTTTTTCCTTTACCCATCAAAAAATCATATTGCTTCCTGTTCTGCACCGTTAGCAGCATCATATTCTTATTGTCCGGATTCATATCTCGTATTCCAATAGGAAAATATTCCATAATGCTCTTTGCAATTTTGGTGGCTCCATCTTTAGATCTAATTAATATGGTAGTCTCGTTCTTTGCTCCTGGTCAAAAATTAAGGTAAAACTTGTATAAATAATTTTAATGATAATAAAAGCTGTCAGGTTTAGTTGTGTTAATCTTAAGAGGTTAGTCAAATGTTTTATCTAACTCGTGATCTGTAATGGAGTCAAGAGTTCCATCTCCAATTACGAGTCATCAAATCAAATATGTTGGAAAAATATAAGCAGAAGAATAAAAAAATCAGTACTTCTCTTGTACTGTAACTAGGTCTAACTGATGTTGTTTGTGTATTTTCTTCCCCCAGCAGTGTAACACACTCTTAGAGTAATACCCACAATATCCATAGTCCCAAAGAACTCAAAACAAATATTGGTAGAGAAAGAGAGTAACACTTGAAATGTTGGGGGATTGTGCCTTAAATTTTAAATGATTTTGTATCAATGTTATATATTGACATTCAAAGTTTGTAATAAATTTAAGTTGTTATTCACAAATTAAATTATTTGAGTATGGCATATAATAGAAGAAAACTTCTTTTGTCACGGATCAAGGTTATCTTACGACAGGGTTATGTCATTTGAATTGAAGAATGCTGGAACAACAAATTAGAGGCTTGTGAATACTATGTTCAAACACCATATAAGCAAAAAATGTAGAAGTCTACGTTGGTGACATGTTTGTTAAAAGTAGGAGTGGACAAAACCCGTTTATTCCCTCTGTACCCACCCACCCCGCCCAGTTTTCCCTACAAAAAAAACGGATCCGGATTACATTTTAAGATATCCATGCGTAGGGCCCGATTTCGGGTTGAATTTTTTTCAACACCCTGGATACCTGTCCCGGCCCGGCTCACTCTTGAACTTTTCTTCACTGAATCAAAAAAAAAAAAAAAAGTTCCCTTTCTTTTGTCACTTTCTTCTTGCAACCTAGTGCCGCTCACCTCCTCTTCTATGGTCACTCACTCACGTTTTGCGATATCTTTCAAAAACGCTAATTATTTTGCGAAATTGCAATCTCAAACGCACCCTAAATCACAATCAGGTGACCTTCAATTTCTTCTTCGCCCCATATCTTGATTCAGGTCCATCACCACCATTTCTTATCCACCTCGCCCTGTATCTAGATTTAGGTCCATCACCAACATTTCTTATTCACCACGTAAAACTCGAGATCTGGTGAGTACTGTTCAGTATTGCTAGGTCTCGGGTGTAATTTTCAATACCTGGATCATGCGGGTTCAGTATTCGAAAACCCCAATACAAGGTCCAATCCAACCCGTGCCCACCTTTAATTAAAAGCATCAAGGCACAACACTTGTTTGATCTGGAGGAAACATTTAGCATCTTGAGGAAGTATGAGATGAAGTCCAATCCGGCGAAATGCGCACTTGGATTAGTATATAGAAAGTTCATAGGATTCATGATGTTTAGAAGAAGGATCGAAGCAACTTTAGAGAAGATTGCAACACTAGTAGAGATACAACCCCCAAAAAAATGTGAAAGAGCTACAATGGGTGAAAGGAAGAGTGGTTGCCCTGAACAGTTTCATCTCCAGATTCACAGATAAGTGTTTACCTTAAAAGTGCTCTATGTTGTCAGAGGAGTGTGGCAAGGCTTTCCAAGAACTCAAAGAATATTTGAGTGGCCCTCCCATGTTGAATCCACCGTGCCTGCATAAGAACCCTATCTCGTATGGGCAGTTGACCTAACCCATATTAAAGTATTAATTAAATTATTAAATTTACCTTTTTTATCGGTTTAAGTTTTAAGTTTTGTAAGCTAATAAAAAATAACTAATATAATGTTTGAGCTTATATTTGAGAAATAGAGCATTTAAGTTAAAAAACGTTGTCTGATAAAAGCTTGTCAAAAGTGTGTTTTTGCCATTTTTGAACTTTTTGGCCAAATGTGTGTTTTTGTTGGAAGTTGTAGATAAAAAATCAAGTTGGTGAATTTTACAAGAAAATTCAAAGAAAGCATGCAAGTGGGTGGACATGTTTTCTTCTAGCATTTACTATCTTCACTTTTGGTGGCAGCCTTGTTTTTCACTTGAATAGCTTTAGTTGATTTTAATTTTCATTGCTTTAAATGTAGTATTGACAATTGTGTACTTAGGCTTGACTTTTTTGTTGAGAATTCCCTTTATAAGGGATGTATGCTATGTACGTTTGATATGAGCTAAAACCAAGAAGAAAAACTAAGAAGCTCATCCTTTCTCTTCAATAATAAAGTATTGTTTTCCAAATATTTGGTTCATCTTGCTTTACTTATTTCTTCTATTCTTTGAGAGTGTGAAAGGTATTTGTGTGAGAGGTGTGATATAGTTTTTAAACTTATCACCCATTTATGTTGATATTAATTTGTAAACCCGATACCAACAAATTGGTATCAGAGCTAGTTAATTCCTAGCATTGCAGTCATGGCCTCCAATATGGTGCAAATCCAAGTTCCTTTGTTAAAAAAAGAAAATTATGAGAAGTGGTGCATCCAATTCAAAGCATTATTTGGATCACAAGATCTCTGGGAGATTGTCAGTACTGGGTACGTTGAGCCCGCTCCAGAGCAAGAGGCCACCTACACTGCAGATCAGAAAGTCACTCTCAAAGACCATAGAAAGAAGGACAAGAAGGCGTTTTATTTTCTTTATCAAGGATTTGATGATTCAATGTTTGAGAAGGTCGATGAAGCGACAACGAGCAAAGCAGCTTGGGACACCTTGAATAAAATTTTCAAAGGTGTTGATCAAGTAAAGAGAGTTTGCCTTCAATCATTAAGGGCTAAATTTGAATTTGCCCATATGAATGAAGGAGAAAATGTCTCTGACTATTATTCTCGATTACTTGTAATCGTGAATGAATGAAGAGAAATGATGAAAAAATTGAAGATATTCATGTCATGGAAAAGATACTTCGGTCCCTCACACCTAAATTTGAGCACGTGGTGACGGAAATTGAGGAATCAAAACACTTGGAGACTATAAGTGCAGAGGAGCTGTTGGGACCTCTCCGAGTTCATGAACAAACGCATTTTGAAGAATGTAGGCTCCACATCTCTTGAGCAAGTGTTGGAGTCAATATTAAATCTTGACAAACAAAAGGGAGGTCGTGGACAATGGAATTTGAGATGTGGTGGTGCCAACTACCCTGGTCGAGGTCGAGGTCGAGGATGCGGTAATACAAATGACCATGGTCCATCTCAAGAAAGGACAAATTTCTCTAACCGGCGAAAGCAGAATGTCCAGTGTTACAACTACAGAAAATATGGACACTATGCCTCAAAATGTTTGTACAATACTGATGATCATGTCAACCTTGTTGAAGCATCAAACAATGAGAGTAAGAATTCTACTCTCTTATTGGCACAAAATGATTCCAGTGGTCAACATGATGTTTGGTACCTTGATTTTGGTGCAAGCAGTGTGGAAGAAAAGAAATTTTTGTTGAACTCAAAGGAAGAATTCCCAGAAACGTTAGCCCTGGAGATTCTTCAAAATTTGTAGTTGAAGAAAGAGGAAAAGTCCGAATCTTCCAGAAAAATGGCAAGTAAGAATTCATCTCTGATGTAAACTATGCCCCAAGTATGAAAATCAATATCCTAAGTATTGGCTAGCTTCTTGAGAAGGGATATATTATACACATGGAGAATAATTTCCTCTCTCTAAAAGATACAAGTGAAAGGCTCATTACGCGTGTTCAAATAACCAAGAACCGTATGTTCCCTTTGAACCTGAATACGAAGATTGAGAAATGCCTCACTAGACTCATTACAAATGAGTCATGGCAGTGGCATTTACGCTTTGACCATCTTCACTTTAATGGCTTGAAGCTATTATCTTCTGGTAGAATGGTACATGGTCTACAACAGATTGATTCAACAAACCATGTCTGGGAAGGATGTGTACTTGGTAAGCAGTCTCAACTCTCTTTTATAGCATGGAGGGTGAACGCACCACTACAATTGGTGCACACTGATATTTGTGGGCCATTGAAGCTCATATCATTTGGAGGTAACAAGTATTTCATTACCTTCATAGATGATTTCAGTAGAAAATCATGGGTTTATTTTCTCAAGGAGAAATCTCCAGCCTTAGTTGTTTTCAAAAACTTTAATGCGCTCACCGAGGCAGAGTGTAATAGCAAGCTTGTAGCCATTAGATCTGATCGAGGGGGTGAGTACACCTCAACTGCATTTCAATATTTTTGCAGAGAGAAAGGGATTAGACATCAACTCACTACTGCATATACCCCACAACAAAATGGGGTAGCAGAAAGGAAGAATTGCACTATCCTTGACCTGACGAAATCCATGCTAAAAGAGAAAGGATTGCCGAAGTAGTTGTGGGCGAAAGTTGTAGCATGCTCGGTGTATTTGCTATAGCATGCTCGGTGTATTTGCCGAACAAAGAGTGTAAAGAACTTGACACCTCAAGAAGCATGGAGTGGATACAAACCTAGTCTTGAACACTTCAAGAAGCATGTGAAACAGAAGACAATTGAGCTTGTGTATTGTAATACCAAGGAACAAGTGGCTGACATCTTCACTAAGCCACTGCCAATTGAACCCTTCAAAATGTTACGTGAGATGCTTGGCATGAAAGCATTTTGATTTGAGAGGGTGTGTTGGAAGTTTCAAATAAAAATGCAAGTTGGTGGATTTTACAAGAAAAGTCAAAGAAAGCATGCAAGTAGGTGGACGTGTTTTCTTCTAGCATTTACTATCTTCACTTTCAATGGCAGCCTTGTTTTTCACTTTAGTAGCTTTAGTTGATTTTCATTTTCATTTCTTTAAATGTAGTATTGACAATTGTGTACTTAGACTTGACTTTTGTGTTGAGAATTCCCTTTATGAGGGATGTATGCTATGTACATTTGATATGAGTTAGAACCAAGAAGAAAAACTAAGAAGTTCATCCTTTCTCTTCAATAATAAAGTATTGTGTTTCAAATATTTGGTTGATCTTGCTTTACTTCTTTCTTCTATTCTTTGAGAGTGTGAAAAGTATTTGTGTGAGAGGTGTAATATAGTTTTTAAACTTATCACCCATTTATTTTGGTATTAATTTGTAAACCCAATACCAACAGTTTTTGCCATTTTTAGACTTTTTGGATCCTTAAAAGCAATTTCATTTTTTTTACCAAACATATACTTTTTTCTTCAAATTGACTTTTTGAGTATGAAATACACACTCAAACAGGTCCTGAAAGCATGTTTGGGATTGTGTTTGAGAAATAGAGATTTTAAGTCACAAAGTGCTTTCTAACAAAAGCTTCATTTTTAAGCATTTGCCAAAAATGCATTGTGGCCATTTTTAGAATTAAAAAGTCAAAGAAGTACTTTTGAAATTTTTTACAAACATGCCAACTTTTGGTTTGACACAACTTTTTAAGTATTAAAAGTACTTTTTACTATTCATAACGCAATCTCAAATATGCTCTAAAAATAATAGGGTATTTACCTGCTCCACTCTTACCTTCACCCTTGATTGCCATGCTTTTGTCAATGTTACCATAATGGGGCTCCGGCTCTTCGAAGAAATTGGGGCTTTTGGTGATGTTGCCTTCAACAATAGTATAAGGCCGTGTCTCGCCCTCTATAAGCGATGTTCTGAACGCAACGGCCATGCCAGTGTTACCATAATGTTCGTACGAGGAAGAACATTGAAGAAGTTCGTTCATGATCTGAACGGACCATGTGTGCTTCGCTTTCATATTATGTATCTTTCTAATCTGGGTAGATCCTTATTAACATAATATACAAAGGAAGTACAGTAAGTGAGAAACAAATGAATGCACATTGTACACAAGTACTCGACTAGGGGTTGGTCAATTTTTTTTTTTTTTTAAAGAAAAAGGTATTTTTAATATTAATATAAAATATTTTCTATTAAATATAAAATGTTACAAGTATTGTCAATAATATTCTACGAACAATGTAAGCGTTTTAGCAGTATAATACTTAATTGGGTTTTAAAGATTGCAAATACCGAGGATTAAGGTTTTCTCCTCTCTAGCGTTTTCCTAAAAACCTAGAGGAGGAGGAGTCTTTTTCACATACGGTGGGATTGTGAAGTCAACATCGCGAGATTCAAAGCTATGTCACGTTATCTGGTAGGAAGCGTAGATGGGTGGTATGGATGAGGATCTTAGCAATCTTTGGGGAAAGTTCCCATGGTCGCAGGAGGAAAGTATTGGGGTGGAGATGCAGGAGGAAACCTTGGGGGATAATGCTAACAAAGAGAAATCATGCTTGGTAGGGAAACTCAATGCATATCATGTCATTTGAAAAGAAGCTTCAGATTTACGTTAATCCGGGGGTGGAAACCTATTAGGGCATTGTCATTTAAGGTGTTCGCTGAAAACTTGTTCCTATTGGATTTTGAACATTTGCGAGACAAAACACGAGTACGTGAAGGGTGGCCATGGGTTTTGAAGAGAGTCTCTTTTCGGTGGAAGAGTTTAATGCTCTTACCCCACCATGTCAAATGGATTTTGAATTAGCCGCTTTCTAGGTTAGGATATATAACATGCCACTGGCATATATGGGACGAGAAATGGGGTATAAATTGGGAGCCATAGTGGGGATGGTGTAAGAAGTTGACACAGACGAAGAGGGTGTGGGATGGGGGAATTCCTAATAGTCAAGATAAAAGTTAGTGTGTCGAAACCTCTTGCCAGGGGACGACTGATAAAATTGAAGGACCGATCGATATGGATTGCGTTTCACTACGAGAAGATACCAAAGTTCTGTTTTTGGTGTGGAGTTATCTGTCATGGAAGGTGGGGTTGTTTGAAAAGTGGACCACATCAGTTACAGGGGGATGATAACGACACCAAGTTTGGGCCTTGGCTGAGAGCAACCTCACCAAAACGATGGTGGGAAAAGGGATGACCCCTGGTCAGGGAAGCGGCGCAACCGGACCGGTGAAGACAAAAAATCGAGGGAAGATTCTCTTAGTGAAAATGATAGGTTTTCCATGAGTTGTGCACATACACGTGAAGAAAATCTCCATGCATCGCATAACTTCCTTATGTAGGGGGGAATTCGCACCTGACAAGTTCTACTAAAAAGATTATTACTCGATTTTCAGACATTGGATTGGAACGAGCTTGATGGCGTTGGAAAGTTAATTCAAAGATCTACAAAGTCATGTTTCATAAGATTTGACTGATTCCAATGTTTACTAGGTCAAAACGAGCTGTAAACGGAAGATTGAAAAGGAGCTCCCTAGCAATCCTGTCCGAACATCTATGTCCGGACATGGCTTTTGGATGTTTGGACATACTTGTCCAAACATGGCCTCTGGCTGTCCAAACGGGCCTCGTAGAATTACAAATCAAACTTTAGTTCATCTTACTTTTAGGTTTAGGGTTTAGGGGCCTATAATACATGTTTTATAGACCCTAGAACATATCTTTTGATTATATCTAAGTTTTTATCAATAAGAAGTCTCAGAGTTGAGTTTTTTCATTATTTTTCTTCAAACCCTAGATAGGCTCTAGCATTTTAAGAAGATTTCTTAGATCCTTGATAGACTCAAGATCTAGAAATATTTATCTATTCTTCTTGCTGTTATTCTTTCCATCTCACGATATTTATCTGGTGGCTGATGACGTAAATCATGGAGATCGTCTAAGCCCTGAGAAGATTCATGATTTTGAGAGCTATGGAAAGAGAGATCCTCAAGGAGCAGATATGGATGTAATTCCGCCCAAGTAGGATGTTGTTCCTCCTGTGGGGTCTTCGAAAATCATGGAGGATGATATATATGGGAATTCTTGTACCATCCAAGAAGGCATATTTAAGGGTTTTCTTGGTGAGTGTGGGAGGTGCCTTGTATGGGGACCACTTAAGATACACGTGGGACTTCAACCTGATGGGGAGGTGGATGTCGGTTTAGACGGATTGGGTGTGTGGTCCTAAAATAGCTGACATCACAACTTTATTAGAAAAACAGTCGCACATAGAAAACGTAGATAGCCCTAGGGGACAATTTTTGAGCTGGAAGAAATGAACTTGGGGAGGAACAGGGGAGTGTTTTATGGAGGCTCAGGCGAGTGTAAGACAGAGGAGATGGTAGGCTCAAAAAGGCAGTCCAAGCTGCGGAAAAAGGGAAAAGGACAGTAGCAGGAGCTTAGATATGCTTGAATGGTATGGCAGCCCACAATCCCGCCAATCACCATGAGCATTCTGAATTGGAACTTCTGGGGGCTTGGGAACCACTGGACAGTTCATGATCTTTGCCAGTTCGTAAAAGAAAAGATACCCAACATGATTTTCTTAATGGAAACCAACCTACCAACTCACCATTTTGACAGCATCTAGGTTAAAACTGGCTTTGGTAGTGTTTTTGTAGTAGACAATGTTGCACGTAGTTGTGGCCTAACATTGTTGTAAAATGGCAATATTATGGTTGAGATTCAAAACTACAACAGACGTCATATAAATGCAGTTGTGAGAACAGACATCAATGGTCAGTCTTGGAAGTTCACTTGTTTTTACGGGCACCCAGAGGTATAGAAACGCAATGAAGCTTGGAGTCTCCTTCGCCACCTTCGCTTATTTTCAGCAACAACTTGGTTGTGCGTGGGAGACTTCAATGAAATTTGGAGTGGTCTGAGAAATTTGGAAATGGATCAAAACCCAAGTGGCAGATGGAAGTGTTAAAACATACTCTGGTACTGCCAGCTGAATGACCTTGGTTTATGGCGACCAAAGCATACATGGTGCCACAAGAGGGATGGAGCCCAATTTGTAAAGGAAAGATTGAATAAAGTGTTGGGAATAGGATTACAAATCAAATATTTATGCAGTGGAAGGAATCGAATTCTCATGCCAAGAATCCATTATGAAGAACATGCAAAGAAAGGTTGCTATTTAAAATTAAATTTCAAGAACGAAGAACATTTACTTGGATATCAACGGCCACTCTTGGCTTTGGGCGAAAATCTTTTTGTTTTTCCAAGAACACATTCTTTCTTGTTCAAGATCACGAAGAACAATTTCTTCTTTTTCAAGAACACGAAGAACAAATTCTTCTTTCTTCAAGAACACAATAGGTCTAAAGGATGTAGAGACCTATATATCTTCTCACCAATTACTGATAATAACCAAGAGAGTGTGGGCTCTTACTTGACTCTTCAAATCTTAAATTTTTGTTCTTCGTGAGTTAACACAAAGAACTACTCATTCTTAGAGAGTTTTTGATAATTAACTATCAAGAGAACTTGATAAAATGCATTGAGTGATTTGAGAGCTCATGCTCTTCTATATTTATAAGCTTAACAGGGAAGCATAGATTTAGATTTAAGCAATGTGGGACTAGGATTTTCAAAACAATTCCAAGGGTAGCTAGAAGACTAGCATGGACGGCTCCATGTTGCCGTGAGCCTTAGCCTTGGCCGCATGGGCCAGGGAGGATTCTCCCTAAGCGTTCCGATCCTTGGGAACTGGGCCTAGGTTTTACCCCAGACCTTTCTTATTGTCTCCAATACATAGGCCCAGTGAATATTCCCTAGACTTATGTGTTCCACTTATCCTCACTGGGCCTCTAGGTTTTATCTCAAGCCTAATTACACCATATCTCTGTTGCCCATGTTTTAAATAAATAAAACACTTAGCCCAATAAATAAGAAAGCCTTATTATGGTTAAATAACATCAGCTTGGTGAGGACCTAAAGGAAAAAATATTATTGGCTTAAATATGTTAATAATCATGTCTTCCCGACATTCATTACGCAATAAGATTTTAATCATAATTAATTCCACTAAATAATTATGACTCTATTCCAATAAATATTTTTTATTAAACAATTAATCTCTTTGACTTTACTTAATGTTGACTTGTGATTCCTACATGAAATATTCCGTAGCAGAATTAAGGCTAAGTATATTGCCACTTAATTCTCTACCTTTTTATCCTTGACTCATTAATTTTACGTTATTTTCATATATGTGAAAAACACATGTATATATATTGGTATGCGAACCAAAATACTTCGGCTGAAGACTTTGAGAATAATATCCATAAAATCTAAAACAAGAGGAAGCTTCTTATCTCTTTGTTCACCGACAAAGGATTTTGGATTCCGTCTGGGAAAATGCTTTCCCACAATGTTCTATGTGATTACCAAATGCACTAAGGTTAAGTTCGACCGATGATATGTCTCACCTAGTGATACATCAAAGTAATCTACATAAAACATCTGAGTCCACAATTCCCTAAAAATTTAGAATTAAAGTCTACGTAGTCTTTTGAGGAGTTATTGTTTTTCCTTATTATACAGCATCTTTATGAAAAGACAACTCCTCGGTCTGTTTAGTTCTTTAGGATCTCAGCACACTACATATCAACCCCAAAGTCACCGTTTCACTAGATCAAGCTAGATAGCCAAGATTCAACTTGTAATAGTCTTACTCAAAATAGAATGCCCAGTTCCATTTGCTGACTACGAACTTTATACATTTAAGGATACAAGGATTATGGACTAAGATCTAGTGTGATTATCAAACCCATAACCATATTCAATGTAATCCTAGGACCTTTCACATGCATAACAAATATGATGAACTTGGTAATAAGCATGTAAAAGGCATTTTATATGATATATGCTCAAATCATTTAAGAAGGGAGATGACTTGAAGTGAAGACAACAGACTAAGGAACATTGGCTGCAATTGGGGGATGAAAAAAAAAATTCATGCCTTATTAACCAGAGGATTCGTGCAAATCGGATCACAAGCATCTTAGATGAGGATGGGGTCTTATGCACTACAAATGAGGGGATAGAAGGGTCCTTTATAAATTATTTTCAAAAGTTGTTTACTTCTACATCCCTACTAGGGATAGATGAATGCATTACGACTTTACCTAGGAAAGTTTCCAATGAGATGAATGAGCTTTTGATCCAAGAGCTTTCTTTGGAGGAAGTGAGTACCGCTCTTACTCAAATGGCGCCACTCAAATCCTCAAGGCTTGACGGGTTCCCAGCTTGCTTCTACCAGGAGAACTAGGAACTGTTGGGTAAGGAGGTATGTGCCACAGCTCTTAATTTCTTTATGTCGGGGTGGTTTAATTTTACTCATATTGCTATAATTCCAAAAACTACAAATCCCACGAGGGTTACGAAATTTTGGCTGATTAGCCTCTGTAATGTGCTTTATAAAATCTTGTCTAAGGTGTTAACCAATTTTGATGTAGACCAGATGGCTGGGGGATATTTAAGGAAGACACAAATAGATGATGGCGTGAAGACACCCCAAAAGATGGTGACGAGGTCCCAAACTTGCGCAGCAGCAGGGTCCTCTGGAATTGCGATCGAGCACCCAAGTCCTGATATTAAGACTATAGTTCCTGGAACTGCGACCGATCACCTTCTGTGATCGGGATTGATCGCATGAGAGCGCACCTTTCTCTGGTAGTGCGATCGATTGTACCTTTAGTTGGGATCGAGTGCATTTGGGCATATCTGTTCCGCAGATGGACATCAGAGATACTTATCTTAGTTTTAATCTTTTGTTTTAAACTAGGTTTCGTTGTTATTTGTTATTTTATCTTATCTTTCAATTTTTCAGTTCAGATTTGGATTATTATTGAGTTTGTTTAATAAGAATTACTCAGAGTTGAGTTTCTTCTTTGTTTTCCTTAAACTCCTTAGATAGAATCTATTGTTTTTAAGAAGATTTCTTAGATCCTTTGATAGAATCAAGACCTAGAAATACCTATCCGCTGCTTAATGTTGTTATTCACTGCAACCCACTAAGTCACGCTGCATTAGTTGGTATCAGAGCTCCAGTTTTCTTTCCATGAATGGGGAGGAGCGACCATCTGGCAGACATGAACAAGGTGCACGTGCACACCGAAGCAGCACTAAGGAGCAATCGGCGATTCGTTTGTGGCACATGGAGGAGAGATTTGGTGGTCTAACCGTACGGAAGGAGGGGCATGCATGCACCCAACACGGGGTCCTTACCTATCACTTGGTCGACATGGATGGTCCGAGCGTTAGTCGTCGTCAACCAAAACCGAGATAAGCGGGGGCAGAAGACAAATTTATTGTCGAGGGTGAACTTGTCAATCCTTATGCGGGGTGCGGAGTGTGGAAAGAATTTCCAATGGCACAAGCCCATGCTATATCATGGGATGGAGATGTCAAGCTCGACACCCAAAAAGAAAAAGTAGAAAATTCCTACAAAAAAAAGTTGTCTTGGGAGATGGCGGAGGTCAATCATCAATCAGTGTCCCGATACATTGGAGGTATGTATTGACAATTTTAGACTACATGCACCATGGTAGGCAAGGTGGCCAAGCTTGTCATCAATCCAAGGAGTGGTAGGAATGTAGTCTTGGAGGAAGCGGTTCGGAAGCTAGGGCTTGAGACCAAGAGACATCCTACTCCCTATCGGTTGGAATGGCTCACAAAAGGAAACGAGGTAACGGTTTCTAAACGTTGTCTAGTGTCTTTTTCTATTGGAGCTAAATATGTGGATCATGTGTGGTGTGATGTGGTCGACATGGATACATGTCACCTATTGTTGGGAAAGCCATGGAAATATGATAGACCTGCTATCCATGATAAAACAAAGAACGGGTACATCTTCATGTTTGGTAAAACCAAATTGACGTTGCTACATAGCCCATGGGCGAAGCCAAAACCTTCATAAGGAGATGGTCAATACTTTGTAGCCAAGCAAGAGTTGACGGACAAGGAAAACGGCATCAAGGGAGAGGTACCGAGGCTGATAAAGGAGCGGTTGGGGAGATTTAAGGGGCGGGCCAAAATCTCTTGGCTAAGAGGGAATTCATTAAGGAGATGTGTGATTCTAATCAAGTATATGTCCTAGTTGGGAAGGAGTGCACTCCCAAGGAGGAGGGGATCCTGGAAGCATCAAGGGATTGGTGGAGGAGTTTTCAGATGTGTTCCCGGAAGAATTACCCGAAGAGGTACCGCCTCTTCGCGACATTCAACACCAAATTGACTTGGTGCCCGGTTCTAATCTCCCCAACCAACCACACTACCGCATGAGTCCCAAGGAGTCCCAAGGAGCATGAAGAGCTACGCCGACAAGTAGAAGGATTGCTAACCAAGGGACATATTCGGGAAAGCTTGAGCCCATGTGCAGTTCCAGCTTTGCTTACACCTAAGAAAGATGGATCATGAAGAATGTGTGTCGATAGCCGCACCATCAATAAGATCACAGTAAGATGCAGATTTTCTATTCCTCGATTGGATGACTTACTAGATCAATTGAGTGGGGCAACGATATTTACAAAGTTGTACTTGAAAAGTGGGTACCATCAAATTTGGGTACGGGTTGTCAACGAATGGAAGACCGCGTTCAAGACACGTGAAGGACTCTACGAATGGTTTGTGATGCCGTTTGGCTTATCTAATGCCCCTAGTACTTTCATGAGGGTTATGAATCAGGCATTCCACCCATTCATTGGAAAGTTTATAGTCGTCTACTTCGACGATATCCTCATATATAGCTCTACCACTGAGGCGCACATTCAACATGTACGGGAGGTACTAAGTGTCTTGCGCAAAGAGAAATTTTACGCAGCCCTGGCAAAATGCAATTTCATGACGGAATCAGTTCTTTTCCTTGGATATGTGGTGCCTAAAGAGGGGTTGGCAGTGGATGAGTCAAAAATAGCAGCGGTTCGGGATTGGCCTATTCCCACTACACTACATGAGGTACACAGTTTTCATGGGTTAGTATCTTTTTATCGACGCTTTATTCACAACTTTAGCACCATATTAGCATCGATTACGGAGTGTATGAAGGTGAGTAAATTCTCATGGAGTGAAGCAGCCACTACCACCTTCGAGTTAATCAAGGTCAAATTGACCACCGCTCCATTACTAGTCCTTCCAGATTTCAACCTACCTTTCGAGTTGCATTGTGATGCATCAAAAGTAGGCATTAGAGCGGTACTCAGCCAAAAAGGCAAACCAGTGGCCTATTTCAGTGAGAAATTGAAGTGCACCCAACTCAATTATAGCACTTATGATATTGAGTTCTACGCATTAGTACAAGTACTGAAACATTGGAGCTCATACCTCGCCTACAACGACTTCATTTTGTACTCAGACCATGAAGCACTTAAATACCTTAACAGTCAAGATAAATTGTCATCTCAGCATGCTAAATGGGCCGCTTTTGTCCAACAATTCAATTTCACCATCGAGCACAAGTCAGGAGCATTGAACAAAGTGGCAGATGCCCTCAGTCGAAAATCATCACTATTAGTCACCATGAAATCAGAGGTACTAGGTTTTGAATTATTAAAAGATTCTTTGTCTAGTGACCCATTTTTTGGTCCTATTATTGAGGAGGTGTCATCGGGCGAGTGAAGAGACTTCAATTTATATAATGGGTTCCTATTCAAAGGTACTCAATTATGCATTCCCAAAGGTAGTCTAAGGTTAAAAATCATCCATGAGCGGCATAATGAAGATCACATGGGAAGGGATAAAACACTACAACTGGTGGCGGACCAGTTCTATTGGCCGAGTATGCGGAAAGAGGTAGACAAACTTGTGAAGAGCTGCAGAATATGTCAAGTGTCCAAGGGGTCGGCTACTAATGCCGGGTTATATATGCCCCTTCCTATTTCGGATGGGCCATGGACCAACGTGAGCATGGACTTCGTGCTAGGCTTACCGAAAACTCAAAAAGGTAATGATTCCATCTTTGTAGTTGTTGATAGATTCTCAAAAATGGTGCATTTCATTGGGTGCAAAAAGACCGCCGACGCGGTGAATGTCGCACAATTATATTTCAAAGAGGTCTACCATCTCCACGGCCTACCATTGTCTATCGCATCCGACCTCGACACAAGGTTTCTTAGCCACTTTTGGCGATGTTTATGGAGGTTATCACATACAAAGCTCGATTTCAGCAGTGCATATCATCCACAGACGGACGGGCAAACCGAGGTCGTCACCGATCATTGGGAGCCTTACTTCAAAGTTTGGTGGGGGAGCATATCAAGTCATGGGATCAGAAATTGTTCCAAGCCAAGTTCACCTACAAACGTTCCACTAACTGGAGCACCGGCCTTAGTCAATTTACCATCATTTATGGGAGTAATCCTCGTGCCCCATTGGATTTGGTACCTCTTCCAGATTTGAAGCAAACACATGCAACAGCTGAAGATTTAATAGCTCAGATACAAGCCGGTCACAAGTTCACCATCTAGAATTTACTAAAATCTACCACAAAGTATAAAGAGGATGCGGATAAGAAGCGTCGTGCCGTAGAGTTCAAGGAGGGGGATTTTGTATGGGCTATGTTAACTAAAGATAGGTTTTCTGTTGGAGAATGTAACAAGTTGGCTGCCCGCAAGATTGGTCCAGTAGAGATTATAGAGAAGATCAACTCAAATGCCTACCGGTTAAAGCTACCTCGCTATATCAAGACGTCTGATGTTTTCAATGTCAAACACCTTGTTCCATTCATAGGTGATTCAACAGATGAGGATCCGAATTCGAGGTCAAATTATGTCCAACCTGGGGAGGATGATGTAGACCAGATGGCTGGGGGATATTTAAGGAAGACTCGAACAGATGATGGCATGAAGACACCCCAAAAGATGGTGACGAGGTCCTAGACTCGCACAGCAGCAGGGTGCTCTGGAATTGTGATCGATCGCACATTGGTTGCGATCGAGTGCCCAAGTCTTGATATTAAGATGATTGCTCCTGGAACTGCGACTGATCACCTCCTATGATCGGGATCGATCGCACAATCGAGGGCATCCTTCTTTGGTAGTGCGATCGATCGCACCTGTAGTTGCGATCGAGCGCATTCGGGCATATCTGTTCCGTAGATGGACATCAGAGACACTTATCTTAGCATTAATCTTTTGTTTTAAACTAGGCTTCGTTGTTAGTTGTTATTTTATCTTATCTTTCAGTTTTTCAGTTCAGATTTGGATTATTATTGAGTTTGTTTAATAAGAATTACTCAGAGTTGAGTTTCTTCTTTGTTTTCCTTAAACCTTAGATAGAATCTATTGTTTTTAAAAAGATTTCTTAGAGACTTTGATAGAATCAAGATATAGAAATACCTATCCGCTGCTTAATGTTGTTATTCACTGCAGCCCACTAAGTCACGCTGCATCATATTCCCTAAAAATTATTCTCCCTCATATCATCTCAAACACTCAGAGTGCCTTAATTCAGGGTTAGTTGATTTCGGATAATATTTTTGGCGGCTTATGAAACCTTACATTCCATAAATTCTCACATACGTAGCAAGGTGGGATCCATGGCTCTAAAGCTTGATATGTTAATGGCCACCCAGTGAGTAATACTAAACCCTAAAGGGGAACAAGAAAAGGAGATTCATTATCTCCTTATGGTTTTCTTCTTTGTGCGAACGTTTTGAGTTCCCAGCTCCAACTTGTTGAGCACTTAGGGCTGCTTGCAGGAGTTCCTACTTCCCCAGGAGGACTAAGACTAAGCAACTTATTTTTTGCTGACGATAGTTTATTGTTTTGTAAGGCAACTCTGAATGATTGGAAATGTTAGTTAGAGATTTTAGAGGAGTGTGAAAAGGTCTTGGGGAAAAGGCTGAATAAGGAAAAGACTTCGTTATTTTTTAGCAAGAATACTAGCCAGGAGGTCTATGAACAAATTCTTCAGTTGGTAGAGGTCACAACCATTCAATGCTATGACAAATACCTGGGTTTACCCGCTCTTGTGGGCAAATCTCGTGTTCTAGAATTCCAGAACATTATAGATAGAGTCCAGAATAGGAATAAGGATTGGAAGACAAAGTTCTTGTCTCAAACAGGAAAAGAAATCATGTTGAAAGTTGTGATCCAAGCTATACCAACTTACAGTATGGGTGTCTTCTTATTGGCCAAAGAACTATGCAAGGAGCTAAACTCGATCGATAATACAAAAATTCTGGTGGGACAATTAGGAGAATAACAAAAAGATCCACTTGGGAAAAAATGGGGTTTGCAAAGTTCCAAGGAGGAAAGGGATTTAGAGACCTTACTTGCTTCAATAAAGCACTTTTGGCCAACTAGTGTTGGAGGTTGGTTCAATTTTTAGAAAGTTTGGCTGGAAGAATTCTAAAGGCAAAGTATTACCCTAGGCGGTCGTTTTTGGGGCTAAACGTGATAGTAGACCTTGTTGTTACCGTGCACAACAATGATGAATAATATGGAATCAAAAAGGAGAGATATCAAGAGAGAGAGAGTTGAGACACAGATTTACGTTGTTTAGGAATTTGCCTACGTCCACAGGCGAGAGCGGCTATATTTTACTATTCAATAATTTAGGGTGACAACATAACTTATTTATAGGAAAGCCCTAAGTGTAAGTATTTTGGAAAATCCCAAAATACCCCCCACAACTTATTTGTCCCCAAGCCTGCATAAACTAATTACACCCAATGGAACAGTAGTAGAATATAAGCCACTTGTTCCACAATCTCCACCTTGGCGAGTATTCACCTCTTTGAAGATAATCAAGTATTGCGCTTCCACCTAGAACTGATAAGTTTGGGTATGCCACCTCCTCTCCTCTCCTTTCTAGCACCTGAAGACATTTGTCAAGTCCAAGCAATGCTTGAACTTGTCTGTGGTAACAGGCTTCGTCAACATGTCAACTGCATTTTCAGAAGTGTGAATCTTTTCAAGTAACAATTCACCTGTAGCAACCAATTCCCTGATCTTGTGAAACCACACATCAATGTGTTTGGTTTTCACATAATACAACTAGTTCTTTGCCAAGTAAATGGCACTCTAATTGTCACAATACAACGAAACTCCACCTTGCTAAATACCTAGCTCCCTAAGTAACCCTATGAGCTACAAAGCTTCCTTTGTAGCCTCAGCCACCGCCATGTACTCTGCCTCAGTCGTGGACATCGTAATCATGGACTGGATCATAGACCTCCAACATATGGGTCCTCCTGCAAGAGTGAACACATAACATGTGGTCGACCTCCTATCATCCAAATCCCCTGCATAATCCGCATCTACATACCTGACGACTGAAAAATCACTTTTCTGTCTGACAAAAGTGATGCCATACTCTGTAGTACCTTCCAAGTATATGAAAATCCATTTGACTGCATCCCAGTGCTGTCTCCCTGGATTCGCCATGTACTTGCTCATCACACTAATTGCATATGCCAAATCTGGCCTGGTACATACCATAGCATACATTAGACACCCCACTACACTAGCATATGGGACCTTAGACAGGTCTTCAGTTTCTTCAACTGTCTTTGAACACTGTGAGGTAGACAAACGGAAATGATTCGCCAAAAGTGTACTCACCGGTTTTGCATTCTCCATGCTAAACCTCTCCAACACCTTCTTCACATAGCCAGCTTGAGTTAGCCACAATTTCTTGCCATCCCTGTCCCTGCGAATCTCCATCCCAAGAACATTCTTGGCTTTACCCAAATCCTTCATGTCAAATTCTCTACTAAAAAAAACCTTTAGTTTGTTGACCTCTACTATACTTTTAGCTACAATAAGCATATCATCCACATACAGTAAAAGAAAAATAAATGAGCCATCATCAAGGCTCCTCACACACACACAACTATCATATTCACATCTCTTGTAGCCAATTCTGATCATGTAGGAGTCAAACCACTTATACCACTGCCTTGGAGACTGCTTCAACCCATAAAGTGATTTCTTCAATTTATAGACAAAGTGCTCCTGTCCAGGTTGACTAAACCCTTATGGCTGCTCCATGTAAATCTGCTCCTCCAAATCACCATGGAAAAAAGCTATTTTCACATCCATTTGCTCCAATTCCATTTATATTGAGCTACCAACACCAATGCCGCTCTGATGGAAGTATGTCTTACCAAATAGGGAAAATATTTTGTTCGTAATCAACCAATTTCTGCTGTGAATAACCCTTTACTACTAGGTGAGCCTTGAACTTTTCTCCCTCTTTTTCTTATACTGCTTCCTTTTTCCTGAACACCCATTTGCACGCTATCTCCCTCTTCCTCTTTAGAAGCTCCACCAAATCCCACGTTTGGTTTTTACGCTAAGACTTCATCTCTTCCGCCATAGCACCCACCCATCTACTTTTCTCTTGGCTATTGGTAGCCTCTTGAAAAGTAGTAGGATCTCTGTTGTTGATGTCAAGAGCATAAGAAGCCATATCTTCATAACCATACCTAGTTAGTAGCCTGATAGTGCGTCTAGGCTTGTTAGTGGCTATAGTATGATGCTCTTTAACCCCTGAAGTAGAAGTCTCTGTACCCTGAGAAGTGTTCTCCTGCATAGGAATCTCTAACTCCACTTGCACCACCTGCTTATCACTGCTACTGCTTTCTGGCACTTGCTGCTCTTTACCCTGAGTACTCTTCAACATGAAATTTTCATTAAATACCACATCTTTATTGATCACCACCTTATTTGTCTTCAAATCCCAAAACTTGTAACCCTTAACCCCTTTTCCGTATCCGAGAAAGACACATTGTCTAGACTTTGGATCAAGCCTCGATCGTTCTTCACTAGGTATGTTCACATAGGCTGGACAACCAAATACTCTCAAACCAGAGTAATCTACCTCATTATCTATCCACACCTCCTCTGCAACTTTCCTATCTAGTGCTACCCTTGGTGACCTGTTGATCAAGTAGCATGCCATACTCACAGCATCTGCCTAGAAAATCTTTGCAAGTCCAGCATTCAACCTGAGACATCAAGCTCTTTCTGCAATAGACCTATTCATCCTTTCCGCCACACCATTTTGCTGTGGTGTCTTGCGTACTGTGAAATGTCTCTTTATACCATTCTGCTCACAGAAATCTTTGAACATGTCATTTGTGTACTCAGTTCCATTATCTGTCCTGAGGCACTTAACCTTCTTCCCAGTCTGGTTCTCCACTTCAAATTTCCACAACTTGAACTTGGCAAACGTCTCTCATTTGTGCCGCATGAAGTACACCCAAATCTTTTTGGAGAAATAATCAATAAAGATCATGAAATACATATGTCCTCCCTGTGATGTTGTCCTCACTGGTCCCCAAACATCAGAATGAACATAATCCAGAATACTCTCTGTCTTGTGTGTGGCTATCTTGAGTTGTACCCTATTCTGCTTTCCCATAACACAGAACTTACAGAAATCAAGCTTGCACATTTTAACACTCTTCAACAGATTTCTCTTATGAAGCTCCAACATGCCCCGCTCACTCATATGACCCAACTGCATATGCAACAAAATAGTACAATCGAACTCACACTCCACAGAGGCGATTCCACCTACAACTATACTTTTCAACAGTTTATAGATATTCTTTATACTTTTCTGCCATCTCATCACTACCATTACACCCTTAGTCACCTTCATTACTCCACCTTCAGACTTATAACCATAACCGTTTGAGTCTAAGGAACCCAATGAAATCAGATTCTTTTCTACATTTGGTACATGTCTAACATCACATTACGTTCTAACCACACCATCAAACATTTTATTTCTGATATTACCCATGGTAGTAATTTTGCAATGTGCACCATTACCCATAGTAACTATACCAGAATTAACTAACATGTAGGTGTCAAACCAATCTCTGTTGGATGTCACGTGAAACGAACATGCTGAGTCCAGAATCCAAGAATCCATAGGATGCTCTGAATTTGATACAACAGAAAGCATATCACCATCAGCATCGTCTAAATTGTCTTCCACTACATTCATAGATTTTGAGGAACCTTCATTCTCGTCGTCCTTGTTCTTTTTCTGGTTTGGACAGTCTCGCTTTATGTGCCCTTTCTTTCCGCACTTATAGCAATTGATGTCCTTCCTCTTCCTAGACTTTGACTGAGAATTCTTGCCATTCGAGCCATCCTTGTTACTGCTTCTTCCACACTCATAGTTACCCTTAACAACTAACCCTTCTCCTTGAGAATTTTCATCAATATTTTTCTTCCTTTGATGAAAAGCCAACAGGGCTCCTATAATGTCCTCTAACTCCAAGGTCTCCTTTCCCCATGTTAGAGTTGTAACCAAATTCTCATACATAGGAGAAGTTGAGAGTGAATTCAATGGCATCAACGCCTTGTCTTCGTCTTCGAACTTCACATCAACCCCTTTCAAATCGCTGATTACCTAATTGAACACGTTGATGTGTTGGCTCAAATCCGAGCCCTCCACCATCTTCAAGCCGTACAACCACTTCTTTAGATAGAGGTTGTTCATCAACAACTTTGAAATGTACCGACTTTCTAATTTCAACCAAACTGCCATCGGAGATTCTTCGTCCATGACATAATACATCACGTCATCTCCCACACAAAGCTGAATAGTAGCCACCACTTTCGCCTCAAGTTCCTTCCAATCTATGTCCGCCATCCCCTTTGGTTTTGTCCCATATAACGCCTTCACCATCTCTTGTTGCACCAACAAATCCTTGACACGTCTCTGTCATAACCCGAAATTACCAATTCCGTCGAACTTTTTCACGTCGAATTTCGTAGAAAATCTGCCAATCCCATCCATCGTAGAACTAGGCTCTGATACCAATTGTTGTTATCGTGCACAACAATGAGAATGATCAAGATAGAGTTGAGATACAGATTTACGTGGTTTAGCAATTTGCCTATGTCCACAGGAGAGAGCGGCTATATTTTACTATTCAATGATTTAGGGTTACAACATAACATATTTATAGGAAAACCTTAATTGTAAGTATTTTAGAAAACCCCAAAATACCCCCCACATCTTATTTGTCCCCAAGCCCGCATAAACTAATTACACCTAATGGGCCAGTAGTAGAATAAGAGCCACTTGTTCCAACACACCTTCATTTGCATCGCATAGCATTTTGTCGGCAAGGGACTTGCTTCATGAGGGCCTTGTTTGGCGCATTGGGGATGGTAAATCTGCCCATATATGGGAGGACAAATGGCTACCCAGTCCTACGACTTATACTATCCAATCACCTATCACAATGCTAGCCGAAGACGCTACAGTAAGGGAACGCATTGACCCCGACACAGTAGGGTGGAATATTTCCCTAATTCAAGAGATTTTTTGGCAAAATGAAGCTGATATGATTTTTCAATTACCTTTGAGCATATACAGAAACTAATCTGGAAAGCTACATGTTCAGGTGAATTTCCTGTTAGAAGTGCTTATCACTTGGAAAAGAGAGAACTGCTTTGAAATATGGGGAAATATCACACTGCTCAGGGTATGCTACTCTACGGAAAGCTATTTGGAGCTTGCAAATCCCAAATTCAGCAAAAGTCTTTGTGTGGAGGGCATGCAACAATATCCTTCCCACAAAAGACAATATGCTAAAGCGTTGTGTAGTCAAGGAGGATCTCTGTATTTTCTGCAATAGGGGGCAAGAAATAGTTTGACACATCCTTTGGGAATGCCCATCTGCTGCAGATGTGTAAGGAGCTTGTGGTAGGAAAATTCAGAAAAGCCATGGCTAGAGTGCGTCGTTCTTGGATGTCTTGGAGAGAATGATCGAGCGTTGTGGAAAAGAGGATATGAACCTCTTTGCTTTGCTTACCAAGAGGATATGGGCCCGCCGAAACTTAACAGTAAACGGGGGAGAATTTTTTTCACCCAAATCGTGTTGTGCAGGAGGCGAGGGAACTATTACAAACAGTAATCCAGGCATTAGGGGTTATTGCAGATCATGAATCCACTAGTGTAGAGGTGCTTCCTAACAAATGGGCAAGCCCTCTATTCAGGAGATATAAGGTCAACTGGGACGTAGCCCTGGATTCTCATAATAAGCGCATGGGGATTGGCGTTATTGTCAGGGACTACAAGGGGAGAGCGACTGTAGCACAGAGCAAGACTTTTAATACCTTCTACGAACCGGTGGCAGCAGAAGCAACAGCGTGGCGGTGGAATTTAGCTGTGATTTGGGTTTGCAAGATATCATTTTGGAAGGGGATTCGTTGCTAGTTGTTCAGACGATGCAATGGTGGTGTTACGAAGGTTGTGGAGCTGGATGGTACTTCATGTTAAAAGGGAAAGAAATTATGCGGCTCATAGGCTTGCGATGGTGGCAATCGCTACTATTTCTGATAGGATTTGAATAGAGGAAATTCCACGGTGTATTTTGGATATTGTTACCTTAGAGCAATTTGCTTTTTCTGTTTAGAATCAAATGCTATAGACTATTATTCTAACATGGAATGAATAACATCTTTATTAAAGAAAAAACAATGTGAGCGTTTGAAAAAGAATCTAATTTTTTTTATATAATTTAATATTTCAATCAGAGTAATAGTTTCTATTTGTAGAACTTCTTTAATGCTTTTAATTTTGAAAATAAATCTATACCATTCATGTTAAAAATATGTACCATATTTTAGAAAATTAGAAGAATATACCTATATATATTCTATGCCCTTTTATTCCATGCCAAGTAATCTTTTGTAAAAAATAAAAAAATAATTAGGCCTTTCAGCTTAATTCCCTTAGCTTTCGTTTTTTAATTTATTTATTTTTTTTTTGGTAAGCAATAGAGGGCATTTTTTAGGGAGCCATTTTCATACTATGTTGTATTTAAAAAGAAGAAAAAAAAGGTCCGTTGGTTTTATAGTGATCACAAACCTAGTGGTGCAAGAACGACCAGCAGTGCCCTGTATAGACGCTTGACAAAGTCAAAGCAGGTGACGTAATTAGGTGGGAATAATTCAGCCCTCCGAAGTCCTGTACGAGATAGAATAACAAGTTTCAGAAACTCTTGATATATATATGGTGGCTCTAAAAAAGTCCTGTACGAGATAGAATAACAAGTTTCAGAAGCTCTTGGTATATATATGGTGGCTCTAAAAATTATTGTCGTTCAAATTCTTGTATGTTGATGGATCTCTTTTAACTGGAACTGTTTGAGCTCCATTCTCTCCCTTGATATTAACTGGTAATTAATTAACAAAAAATTATTTAGTTCCATCAAGAATATGACGAAGGATCCTAAAATGAATTGGAACGATGCATACACAATCCTCATCTCCTAGCATAAATCTGCCATGATGTGGTATGCCTTCCAAATAACAACTAAGGATAATTAATATTCCATGATAGCTAGATGCCTTCCGATTTTCTTACACCTTTTTCTATTGTTTTATTTTTATTTTTTTTCTAATAAGAGAGGTATAAATCGATTGTTGAATTTGTAAAACTCACATGTAGGTCCTACAAATTTAATAATAATTTTTTTTTTTTTTTTTAAAAAAAAGGTAACAACAAAGACATTAATAATAATGTCATACAAACACAAGAAGTCTAGAAAATGATATTAAATAATAAATAATGACAGACGACGTGCTCCTGGCGTCAATTATATGTGTGTGGTGGGACGCTGGGGTAAAACGTATTTTGTAAAAGAGTTTGCATGATTGCATCATTCTGTTACCTGTATGGATATATTGTAAGAAATAATTTTTCTTATCAAAAATAAAAATATAATTTTAAGTTAAAGTGCCTTTTGTATAAATGTTTTGCAATAAAGGCAAAAATCATAGTTTAAGTTATTTCAATATGTTCTTGAAATGTTAAAATGTTTTCTCTCTCAAAAAAAAAAAAGTGTTATTTCATTATACGGAAAATATGGTATTTATCTTTCTATAAAATTATTTTACTCTATGAATGGCGAGTAATATGTCATGAACATATGGATTGAATTTTTTTTTAAAACCTTAATGCACACATTATCTTTTTTTATTGAGAGGAACCTTAATGCACAAATGGCATCATAGATGGTTCCCACAATACTGTGGAACATAAAACTATGTAAGATAAAATAATATTGATTAACACATAATTTTGTTTTTTCCAAATATAAGTAAGATTTTATTGTGAAACCCTATTGTAATGCCCAAGAAAATTAGATGGAAGGACTATTCATTCTAAATTTGACAAAGTATGAAAAATGAATTTCTCTTTTATTAATATTTTCAAAACAATTTTCACCGATTTTTGTTTCTTATACATTGAATAGCCAAATTTGATTTTATGAGATTTTATTATAAAATGTACATTGATCAATCACTTGTTAATAAATTATCAGAAATCGTATTTTGTGCTAAAACTGGATTTTGATCTATTGGAAATTTAATTTTTTTGTATTTTTTATTGAGCCCGAACATGGGGTATTTTCTTATTTATATTGTGAACTTTAAAGTAAATTGTAAATACATTTTGTTAAATATTTTCAATGGAAATAAGTGTTAGGACACTTTAAAGTTAAGAAGAAAACATAATTTTAGTGTGGTGTCCGGACAAGCTAAGGTGTGTCTAGACACGAGAAGCAGTAGGCTCGTGTTCCCTTGGTGTCCAAACGGATTTGTAGACACGAGAACAAGTAGGTTTGTGTCCCCTTGGTATATATGTGTACAAGGTGCAGACGCATTCCCTATGTATCCGAACAGATTTGCGGACGTGTTCCTTGCGTGTTTAGACATGATGCAGATGCCTCTTCCGTGTCCGGACATGGTGCGAACACCTCTTCCATGTCTGGAAAACTCATTTACTTGTCCAGAAATGGGGGTATATAAATAGTTGAACCGCGATTTTCAACTTATTTTGTCCCCTCTTCTTCCATTTCCACAAAATTTATCTCTTCTCTTTCCTAGGGTTTATACCCAAACCTTAACAAATTTTTTGAGGACTTCTCCAAAGGCAAATCAAACCTCGGGAGTGCTTTTTGGCGTTAGATCATCGTTTCTATAAATTAGTTTGAGGTAAATCCATAAAGCCTAAGTTTTTCTTTGCTTGAGTTAAATTTTTGGGGGGTTGTGCTTAATCTTTTTGCAATTGGTGGTGTTCTAAGCTTGGTTTAAGCTCAGGGTTGAAGTTTCCTAGCTTGAAACCTTGAATCTCATCAAAGATCAAGGTAAGGTACAAAACCGTAGAAATTTCCTAAGTGTTGAAAGTTGGGATTTTGAATGTCTAACCCTAGAAATTCTCTATGGTTAGACATTCCAAATGGAAACCTTGGAATGCTTTGCGTTATCTTTTGGAGTGCGATACTTGTAGTGCTCAATTATCTTTGTATGTTTAAGTTATTTAAGTCTAGAATATAGCCTAAATACGTATTTAACATGTAAATACATAGGTATATTGCAAGTGAGTCAAGGTTCCTCAAGTGTACCAACATGGACATTGTAAGTATTTTTACTTACTGGGCAAAAAGATACGTTTTCAAAATGTGTTCAAAGCAAAATATAGTTATTTCACTTCGAGTCAACATTACTTGAAATTAAAATATGATTTATGATACTTTAATAATTTGATGATGTTTTATGAGATGATTTGATGAACGTTTATGAATGACTTCTATGAACTTTATATGTTGAGATTTATGATGATGAAATATGTTAGTTATGAATAACTTGATAATTTGCATGATTTATGGCACAAACACGTGATTTCATGATATGATATATGATTGGAACATGACCTTCATGATTTGATGACATGATCACAAGCATGAGCATGAACATGACATGAAGATGAGAATGATGAATGGCACTATTATGTTACTAGTACCAATGTAGAAGTATATGGCACTAAATGATGAAGAATGTCACTATACAATGAGGCATGAGCATGCATAGTATAATGTCTTATGATGACAATAATTTCATTTATGAGGGATTTAGCTAGGCGTATTAGTATGTGATATAGATCGGAGTGCTTAAGACTTCATGAGGAAGATTCGGGCAGATGTAAGTGTGAAGGAATCCCAGGGAGTCAAGACAAGATCGCAATGTCCGGACATGACATCCTTAGTGTCCGAACATGGTACTTAAATTGAAGTCCCTTGAAATCCTGTCCGGACATGGCTTCGGGCTGTCTGGACATGCTAGCGAAACTGAAGTCCTTGGAAATCCTATCCAGAGACGGCTTCTGGCCGTTCGGATGCCTCTATATTTCTATTTACGTATTTTTAATTATTCGGTGCTCGTCGAGATGGAGGTATGTTCCGTCCGGACGGCCCGCGTATAATTCCAAAACCGACTTAATCTCTTTTTACTACTAGGGTTAGGACTTTAGGGGCTATAAATACAAGCTTATAGCTTCTAGAAAGTAGCTTTTGAATATATTTTAGTTTTTATCGATAAGAAGCCTCAGAATTGAGTTTCTCCAATATTTCCTAAAAACCCTAGATAGATTCTAGTGTTTCGAGAAGATTTATTAGATTTTTGATAGACTCAAGGTCTAATTAATATTTATCCCTTCTTCTTGTTGTTTATCTTTGCATCGCACGATGTCACTTTGCATTAGTTGGTATCAAAGTCCAGGTTACTTTCCATGGCTCCAATAACAAGGGGAAGGGGCAACCGCTATGCAAACTTTGACGATGTGTAGGGGCGCGAGGAGGCAATTTGCAAAGAACAATCGACGGCTCCTTGGCAGCACATGGAGGAGCAATTGGAGGTCATGAGGGGCCAAATGGAGACCCTCACTAACCAATAACCAACATGGGTGGCCACAACAAACGTCATCATCAACCCCCACCTCAATTTGTGGAGGAGGAAGATGATTATAGCGATGGGAATGAATCCGGCAACCCTTTTGCGGAGCTCCGGGCGCAAGGACGTCATCCCCCTGCGTAGGCTCATGCCAATCATTGGAAGAATGGGTTCAAACTCAACATTCCAGAGTTTCAAGGGTGTTTACAACCCAAATAATTCCTAGATTAGGTGGCGGCTATTGGGGAGGTTCTTGACTTCAAGGGGGTGACTGAGGATACACGGGCCTCTTTGGTCACAACTAAATTCCGGGGAAGAGCTGCTGCGTGGTGGCAGCAATTTAAGCAATCTAAAGTGCAACAAGGCAAAGGAAATATCAACAGTTCGGAGAAACTGTTAAAACACATGAGAGCTGTTTTCTTGCCCCACAACTACACTCGAACCATGTATCAATGGCTGCAGAACCTTGACCCAAATTCTGCAACAAGCATGGGTGCTCATCATGATGGGAGGAATAACATGTATAGCTTCATGGTGGCTCCTACCAAGTCCGGGAGACGAACCAGCCCAATCTCTCTTGGCAAAGCGGGAGTTTATCATGGAGATGCTAGCCTAGAAGATTGTATTTTAGCTGTTGGGAAAGGAGAGCAGCACCACGAGGGAGGTGCCAGAGTTGGTTAGAGGGTTGTTGGAGGAGTTTTCCGATGTATTCCTGGCAAAATTACCTGAGGAGTTGCCACCTTTTCGAGACATTCAACACCAAATTGACTTCGTGCTCGGATCTAGTCTCCCCAATCGACCACACTACCATATGAGTCCCAATGAGCATGAAGAGTTGAGGCGACAAGTGGAGGGATTGTTGGCAAGGGTCATATTCAAGAGAGCTTGAGCCAATGTGCGTTACCAGCTTTGCTCACTCCCAAGGAAGATGGTACGTGGAGGATGTGTGTAGATAGCTGAGCTATCAACAAGATCATGGCGAGGTATCGATTTCCTATTCCTCGGTTAGATGATTTATTGGATCAGTTGAGTGGGGCGACGATATTCACAAAATTTGACTTGAAGAGTGGGTACCATCAAATTCGGGTTTGGCCAAGTGACGAGTGGAAGACCGTGTTCAAGACATGTGAGGGGTTATATGAGTGGTTGGTAATGCCATTCAGGTTGTCTAATGCTCCTAGTGCATTCATGCGGATGACGAATGAGGCGTTTCGCCCTTTCATTGGGAAGTTTGTTGTGGTCTACTTCGATAACATCCTCATCTACATCTCCGATAATGAGGTACACCTTCGACATGTGCAGGAAGTACTTCTCGTGTTGCACAAGTAGAAGTTCTTTGCGGCAGCCGCCAAGTGCTCCTTTATGACAGATTTCATCCTCTTTTTGGGATATGTAGTGTCCAATGATGGGTTGGCGATGGATGAATCGATGGTTGAGGCTGTTAGGCAATGGCCTATTCCCACTACTCTACACGAGGTATGAAGCTTCCATGGGTTGGTGTCATTCTATAGGCGCTTCATTCATGATTTCGGCACCATTATGGCTCCAATTATGAAGTGTATGAAGGCAAGGAAGTTCTCATGGAGCGATACAGCCACTACCGCCTTCGAGTTGATCAAGCTCAAGTTGACCATGGCCCCATTACTTGTCCTTCCAGACTTTGACTTGCCTTTTGAGTTGTATTATGACACATCCAAGATAGGCATTGGAGCAGTACTAAGTCAAGGAGGAAAGCTGGTGGCCTATTTTAGTGAAAAGTTGAGTGGGTCAAGGCTCAACTATAGCACCTATGATGTGGAGTTCTATGCATTTGTGCAATCATTGAAGCATTGGAGCTCTTACCTTGCCTACAACAACATTATCTTGTACTTGGACCATGATGCCTTTAAACATTTAAATAGTCAAGATAAGTTGTCCTCTTAGCATGCCAAGTGGGCCGCGTATGCGGAGTAATTTTCTTTCACCATCAAACATAAGTCAAGAGCTTTGAACAACGTGGCCGACGCCCTCAACCGGAAGAACACACTCTTGACCACAATGAACACATAGGTACTTGGTTTTGAACTTTTAAAAGATTCATTGTTTATTGACCCGTTCTTTGGTCCTATTGTTTGTGATGCAACATCAGGACTGAGTGGAGACTTTGGTCTACATACTGGGTTCCTCTTCAAGGGGACTCAACTATGCATTCCCAAAGGCAGCTTGCGGTCGAGGATTATCCAAAAGCGTCACAATGAAGGTCACATGGCATAGGATTAGATGCTCCAACTAGTGGTGGAACAGTTCTATTGGCCAAGTATGAGGAAGGAGGTGGAGAAGTTTGTGAGGAGCTGCCGGATACGTCAAGTATCCAAAGAACGGCTACTAACATTGGATTGTATATGCCACTTCCTATTCAGGAAGGGCCATTGACCATTGTGAGCATGGACTTCGTGTTGGGTTTGCAAAGGACCCAAAAAGGTAATGATTGTATCTTTGTGGTAGTTAACAGATTCTCTAAGATGGTTCACTTCATTGCTTGCAAGAAGATCTCCGATGCCGTGAATGTGTCACAATTGTACTTCTGAGAGGTCTATCGACTCCACGGGTTGCCATTGTCCATAGTCTCTGACCGTGACACACGGTTCCTTAGTCACTTTTGGTTGTGTTTGTGGCAGTTGTCTCATACGAGACTTGACTTCAGCAACGCCTATCACCAGCAAATGGATGGACAAACGGGGGTCTTCAATCATTCATTGAGGGCCTTACTTTGAAGCTTGGTGGGGGAGCATATCAAGTCATAGGATTAGAAGTTGTACTAGGCCGAGTTCGCCTTTAACCGATCAACTAACCGGAGTACCGGCCTTAGCCCCTTCACCATCATTTACGGGAGTAATCCTCATGCGCCATTGGATTTGGCAGCAATTCTTGACTTGAAGAGAACACATGCTAAAGCCGAGGACTTGATTGCCCAAATACAAGAAGGCCACAAGGTGACCATCAAGAATTTACAAGAGTCAACGGTGAAGTATAAGGCGGATGCGGACAAGAAGCAGCGTGCTCTAGAGTTTGAGGAGGGGGATTTTGTGTGGGCTATCTTAACTAAAGACAAATTCCCTGATGATGAGTACAACAAGCTGGTTGCCCGCAAGATTGGTCGGGTTGAGATTGTTGAGAAGATCAATCTGAATGCCTATCGGTTGAAGCTGCCTAGCCACATTAAGACGTTTGATGTCTTTAATGTCAAGCACCTCGGTCTGTTTACAAGAGATTCTTTAGATGAGAATACGAATTCGAGGGCGAATTCTCTCCAACCTCGGGAGGATGATGTAGATCGGAGTGCTTGGGACATCATGAGGAAGACTTGGGCAAATGTAAGTGTGAAGGGACCCAAGGGAGTCAAGATGAAATCACAATGTCCGAACATGACATCCTCCGTGTCTGAACATGGTACCTAAATCGAAGTCCCTATAAATCCTATCCGGACATGCCAGCGAAAGTGAAGTCCCTGGAAATCCCGTCCGAACACGGCTTCTAGCCGTTCGGACCCCTTTATGTTTCAGTTTGTGTATTTTTAATTATTTGGTACCCATCCGGACAGCCGCGTAAAATTCCAAAACCGACTTAATCGTTTTTTTACTACTAGGGTTAGGACTTTATGGGCTACAAATACAAGCTTATAGGCTCCAGAACATAGCTTATGAATATATTTTAGTTTTTATCAATAAGAAGCCTCATAGTTGAGTTTCTTCAATATTTTCCTTGAAACCCTAAATAGACTCTAGTGTTTTTAGAAGATTTCTTAGATCTTTGATAGACTCAAAGTCTAATTAATATCTATCACTTTTTCTTGTTGTTTATCTTCGTATCCCACGACATCACACTACATCAGTATGCATATGTGAAGGGAATGTAACCGAGCATATGGTTATTGTTCCGAATGGTTTTGCATTTGCTGTTTTATGATTATTTACATGATGGTTTTATGCTAAATGTATCAATATGCACATCTGGCGGGAAATGAAACCAAGCATATGTATAGTGTTATAGCTAGAATGAATAGGATGGCTTTAATATATGTTTTATTACTTAGTTGTACTTATAGCCCGAAATAGTGATCACATGCTTGTGGGTATAATTAAGTTATATAATATGCAAGTACCTATAAATTAGATGGGTTTGTATGTGTATGTTTCAAGTGGAAGATTGGAGCCTACTTATACATCCCCAGCTAATGAGTATGTTTTCAAATAACTCCCAAGATTACGCTGTTTAGTTTATCGGCTATGCCTAAGTAATTGTTATTGTAAACTTATGTAGTAGTGGAAGGTTGGCTCAATAGAAAAGTCAGTAATTTCTATACTTACTGAGACTATGGACTCATACATTCGTTGCGTGGTCGTGACTTGCTTCGCGAACACGTAGATGACATTGTTGATGTAGGTGAAAAGACCCTAGATGAGGACCTAGTGACTATGTATCTGTGTCACTACGATGATAGAGGCAATGATGTGCCGGAGATCTTTTGTTGGACTACTTGTTAGTCCTCTTTTGTAGAGTATTCATGTATCTGCCTAGAGAGTTGATATTTTGTACATAGCTCGTGTCCCTTGTGACACTTTTGTACAACCATTATTTTGTATGTAAATACTATTCACTTAGATGTACATGTCATCTATGTTAGTGTTATATTATCTCTTTATATGATTAGTTTCCGCTACAATGATATCGACTTTGATGGATCATAGTTATGATTCAAGTATTACTAAGACTTATTTATAATGTCAATCAGGTTAATTCATGTGTTCATGGCATACTGCGGTATCGCCATGCCACTATGACAACTCGATTCTTCCATAAAATGTTTTCAAAAACCAAAAAAAAAAAAAAAAAAAGATAGTAATGTTGATTTAAGCGGGTTGTCACACCTACTCCTATGGAGTAGAACCATCACTAGAAGAAAGCACAAGAGGGAAAAAAAACTTAGTTAATCCAAATTGATCTCTCTCTATCAAAAATACGCATTTTGATTTTTGGTTAGTTGCTTTATTTCGGTTAATTCATTGTGTTTTCTTTTGGGGTTGTGCATGTCTATACATTCGTTAGGGATTCATGTTTTCATTGAGCATCGATGCTTCAATCTGATAAGAGCAAAATTTGTCAATGCTAAATAACAAAGTTTCAAAAGTTCTCACTAGTTCACACCAATGTAACCTCAGTTATTAAAGATTAAATCATGTCACTAGGACCTCTGTAATACCTCGGTCCCACATTGGGAATAGCAGTTGTGTCTACATAGACTAGGTGGTTTATTAAAAGACACTCATTGGTACTAAGTCTCACATTGTTTACTTATTTGGTGAAACTGGACTTTATAAGTTATTATAGAAAAGCTCAAGATTGACTAGCTATTTTGGACTGATAGCGTAAATATAGCTAGCACTTTTTCCTAGATCGTTATGAGTGTCTTTTTATAAATCAGCAACTCTGTTTGAGCAACTCATAAAACCGGGATGTTACAACATCATCGATTCAACAATATCTTTGTCGGTACAAAAAATTGGCTTACAACAAGATATTAAGCTTCGCTCCATTTTTTACGAAATCTACCTATGTAAGATTAATTCGGCAATTATAGCTAGACACGGACAATTTTTTATTTTTGGTCAAACCTAGCCTGCAATGATATGGTATTCATTGATAAACCTTTTGCTTCAAATGTTGTGATATCCGGATTGTGAAAATTAAGTTCTAATAGATTATGAAAGTGTGTATCAAACCTCGTATCCGTTGTATACTAGGTGAGACTGAATTATATAGATAATTCTATGAAACTCCAATTATAATTTCAATTGACGTGGCTAATAGTTAATCTAGTTTCATGACAAATGTGACACATTACTCACCTGAATGTCCTGTCCTTGGTCTTTCAATGTCTTCATAATCTATTTGAACTCCATTCTTTTCTTTCAAACCGAATACTGGTAATTAAGAAAAAATAGATTGGTCATCCGTACATAGCAAATGAATAATATATAACTACAAAAATTTGCACTACGTCGGTGTGGTTTTGTGTATGCACGTCTTTTTTGGTATTTAAGAATGAATATTGGAAAATATTATATCTATTTTTTTTTTTTTTGGTGTTTTATGCAATATAAAATAATATTCAATGGAAAATATTTTTGATTTTACTATTTTTTTTTAATTTCTGTAAAATGGGTTCTCTTTTTTAAAACCATAAACCATTTTTCAAGTTGGAGATTCTTTTTATCAAATCGTTGAACGACAGCCAAAACTTCATCGGAACTCAAATTTTTAGGTTAATATTAATGGTTTTGTATTGCAAATAAAAATTGATTTTTCTATTTTAATATAATTGAATGCAAATATAAAAAATGCTTATAAATTTTCATACGTTCCAAATATCAGAAAATGTTTTCAGCAAAAACGACCCATAAACAGAAATCATTCCTAGCTAGCACTGATATATAGGGGATCTGCCACGATATGCATGTCATTGCCTTATGAATTGTAAGATATTTTACTTGTTAAAATTAAAATACAAGTTCATAATTCACATACCAACTGAAACCGCTTTTCGTACCAATCCGAAGAAGTTGGCGCATGTATTGTAGTTCTCCGGATAGCACGGATCCTTTGTGTCATTGGGATACTTTCTTGATACAATTGGTTGACAATTCGATACTTCCACCTTTAGCTCATCAACAAGTATGCCTTCCAAATAAAAACAAAGGAGAGTATATAATCGTGATAGACACCACTAAATATAAATTATATGAGAAAAAAAAAATTAGTATCACATATAAAAACAAAGCAATCGTAAAAAACATATTACATGGATAATGACGGACAACATGTTTCTCGTGTGAAATATATGGAGTGGGACGATGTGTATAAAACACTAGCATCAGCTTCTCTAAATTTCATTCTCTCTTCTATATGTAAGAAAAACTTCTAAAAAATTATGGGTAATTATCTTTTGCCCCCATAAACTACATTGCTTTGACACTTTCGCCTCATGAACTACCAACTATGACACCTAACCCCATCAAACTACTATCTTATGATAAAAAGTTCACTTCCGTCAGTCAATGGGGTTAAAATTGATGGTCAACGGTTATATGCAAGTCATGTACCATTTTAAATTTTTTTCTTCCACTTTTGCCCTCATTTTAAATTTGTTAGATTAGGGTTTAGGAGGGTATAAGCGTCATTTTCTCGGTCTGAAGTGAGGGCAAAAGTGGAAGAAAAAAAATTTAAAATGGCACTTGACTTGCACATGACCGTTGACCATTAATTTTAACCCCTTTGACTGATGGAATATGATTTTTTGTCATAAGATGGTAGTTTGATGGGGTTATGTACGTGTCATAGTTAGTAGTTCATGGAGAGAAAGTGTCAAGGTGGTATAGTTCATAAGGGCAAAAGGTAATTTCCCCCAAAAATTATTAGAATCATACTCTCTTGCCCTTCCCTAAACCAAGGAACACCAAGGAAAAAAAAAAACTACCCTAAATTTAGGGTAGAACTTTTTGTTCCCTTATTGTTATTTTAATATAAAATTGTTTTTTTTTTTCCTCTTTCCTCTCTCTTTCTTCTAACATTTATTTTAAACAATATTTAAATGGTTTTTCTTTCATCTCTCCTTCTCCTTGCATTTAATTTAAAAAATATTGGGAAAACTTCACTTTGAACCCTTGAATTACCACTTCTTTTGACATGCACATCCAAACTTCAAAACCTCTTACTTTGGACTCCTGAACTTTCAATTTTTATCATTTTGAACGTCTCCGTCAATTTTTAACCGTTAAAAGTTAGAAAATGACATTTATACCTTTGACATTTTTTAAAAAAATTTCAAATTTATCCTTAATTTAATTTAATTTTTTTTTTTTTAAAAAAAAACCTTATTATTAAAAAAAAATAAAAACATATTATAAAAAAAATAATCACAAGGTGTCCTACGGTTGGGCCACCTTGTGACCATTTTTTCTTTATTTTTTTAAATTTTTTTCTTTTTCATAAAAAGAAAATTTAAGGGTAATTTTGTCTTTTTAAAATTTTTAACGGCTAAAATTGACCGAAGGGTTCAAAATGATAGAAATTGAAAATTTAAGGGTCCAAAGTGAGAGATTTTAAAGTTTGGGAGCATGTTAAAAAGGGCGGTAGTCCAAAGTTAAGTTTTCCCAAAATATTTGAATGGTATAGAAAAATGATTGTGATGCCCAGAGATTTTAAACTGTAATAAGAGCTTATTGCTTTTCTTAAAATATTCTCTTGAAATCAAAAAGCGTCAAAGCATTTTCTTAAGAAAAGCCTTTTTATTTAAAAGGAGTACTACCCAAGCTTAGCTTTCAGCCTCTGGCCGAATGTTTATTGAGGGACCACCGAACGTTCGAGCCTAGCCTTCAGAGCGAACGTTTGATAAAAGGCTATCCGAACGTTCATTGACCTATTTGAGAACCCTTGAGTATTGACTAAATGTTCGACCAGCAACTTTTTTGTTTCTTTTCAACGCATGCAATAGTTTAGAGATACTTACAGTGATAAATGATTCTGTGATGTAGTCCAAGGTGGATACCACTTCTGAAAGCGGAAGGCTTGGCCGCTAGTAGATGGAGAGGGGTGAATCCATGCTGATTGACAGAGTATACTAGGTTCTCAAACAAGCATATTATTCTAAATGCCAATTCTGTCAAAGCAAAATGAAGCCTGTTTTTAGCACGCATTTATCGAATTTACTCATTTTATTTAAATATAAAATAATGCTCACCAAAATACTCTCCAGCTACGGCAACATGAAGAATAGTCTCCCCATCATTCCTCCTGGAATAACCTTCACAATTAATATCCTTGCTCTCACAGGCTCCAAGAAGACAAAGGAAGGCTTCTTTTTTACCATGGAGCGCAGCCAAGAAAAATGGGGTCTCGCCGTCTTCGTTTCGAACACTCACCAATGATATTGGATCCACTTGTGCAATGCATTGACACATACTCACACTCCCCATTGATGCAGCTACATGAAGAGGAGTATTCCCTTGCTCGTTTTTAATTTTAAGAGCATCTATGCCTTCTGATCCACTGGAAGTTATTTCTGTAATAAGTTTTTGGACTATATCTTCATTGTCATCGGAGACAGCTATGTGTAATGCGGTGTCCCCTGACTTGGTGATCTTCGCCTTGTGAGCCCTTTGTTCGTAACTATATACCTTGACAACTTCATCCCATGCGCCTTTCATGGCCATTCTGAACAACGCGATCTTGAACAGCGTGGAATCCATTCTCTCTTCCTCCCCTTCTATACCAGCCATTACTAGGGAAAAGGAAGACAAAATAACTAGAGTTTTAGGTTTAGGGTTTTGTAGCAGCTGGTGAGACTGGGATTAGCGTATAGATTTATATTAGAAACTTGAGTCCTGAATTTGCTATTAATGGCACACTAGAGCACACACCCACAATGCCAAAAGGAAAGCCCTATTCGGCTATTCCACATGCTCAAATGTTTAATTAATAGCGTATATATATGTGTACGCGCGTAGTTTGGAGACTAAAAGTACCTCGTCTCCAATACATTAAAAACACTTTTTATCTCCCGTCAATCCGAAACATAATAAAGAGAAAAGTAAAAAGAATGTCATGTTGAATAAGCTAAGAGGTTAGGCTCTCTAGAATGGATTCCACAAGACCTGGGACTCAAGCAAGGTATGTTCCTTATCAGTATTGAGGATGAATTTTCCCTTTTTTTTTTTATACAACATAATTTAACCTTCTCTTTTTTGAACAAAATAATTCCATTCTCACTGTCTTTAAATTAAGGAGAAAACAAAAAAAGAAAAAAATGGTTATTAAAGCAAAAGGTGGTCAATTATTTCTTTAGCTACTTTAATTACAGTTCTTAAGCTTTTGTTTGTTATATATTTAATTTTTGTTTGTTTTTTTTTGGTGTAGTTCTTAATTAACCATTCATGCCCCGGTTGAATTCTTTTCCTCCTTGTTCTTGCAAGAAAAAAAAAATGGAAAACTTCACTTAACTCCTTGAATTATCGCTGCTTTTGCAATTACCCTCCTAAGTTTAGTGTATCCATCTTTCAATATTTTTCAAATTTCACTCATCCCTTATGATTTTCCGTTAAATCCTATCAAAATGTCCAAAATATCCCTATTTTTAAAAAAATATATATCAATTTTTTTTCAAAGATTCGAGCATGAATATTCTTACGAACTCCGTTAAATCCTGACCAATGCCTAAATTTTTGCAATTATTTTCTTTTTTTTCCTAAAACAAAAGAAGGGGTACTATTTTGATATATCTCCGTTAGGATTTAACGGAAAATCCTAGCGGAGGAGTGAAAGATTGAAAAAAAAAAATTGAAAGATTAATACATTAAATTAAGAGTTTTTAAAATTTAGGAGGCTAATTGCAAATGTAATAAAAGTTCAGGGGTTAAGTAAAGCTTCTTCAAATAAAAATTAGTTCTTCTAAAAAAAATACTACAATAATTTTTTTTTTTGGAAATCTACCAAAAAGAAGAGAAAAAAATCTAGTCTGAAATTTTAATAAAATGAGAATCAACTTGATTAAATTCTTCTTTATGTAGTATTTTATTTTTCTTTTGGGAAACTTCAGTTTTTGGAATCATCCCTTAAACTTCAAAAACTCTCAATTTATAAATAGTAGGAGATGTGCCAAATGCAAATGCAAAAAAAAAAAAAAAAAAAAAAAAAAAAAACAAATGCAAATATATAAGTAGTAGGAGACGTGCCAAACAAATGGCGCGGTCCTATATATCTATAGCCTATAGGGCCACCCAAAGTGATTACTAGCACAAAAAAAAAATGTTTTCTATAGGAAAAACACGGTTAACCAACGGTCCTTATACTTATTGTAAATGATTTTTTTATCAATAATAATAATAATAATAATAATAAGTATAACTATAAGTATAAGTATACGAATCTCGACCCACTATGCTAGATCTTGCATGATGCCTTCCCCTTCGAAAAGAAAATGTCAAGAAGAAAAGCATCATCTAAGTCTATTAGGATTGCGGGGTCTTGTCATACAATGTATATAAAGAAAACTTATGCCTTCCCTTTTAAAAAGAAAATGTCAGGAAGAAAAGCATCTGTTGTGTTTGTTAGTGTGTAATGGTGAGTGTTTTGTATTTTAGTTTGAAAAAAATGTTACGATGCGATGCAAAGATAAAAACTGTTTTTTGAAGTCCACATTTGAAAAAAAAAAAAATGTTTTCTATAGGAAAAACACTGTCAACCAACGGTCCCTATACTTATTGTAAATAATTTTTTTATCAATAATAATAATAATAATAATAATAATAATAATAAGTATAACTATAAGTATAAGTATACGAATCTCGACCCACTATGCCAGATCTTGCATGATGCCTTCCCCTTCAAAAAGAAAATGTCAAGAAGAAAAGCATCATCTAAGTCTATTAGGATTTGGGGGTCTTGTCATACAATGTATGTAAAGAAAACTTATGCCTTCCCTTTTAAAAAGAAAATGTCAGGAAGAAAAGCATTTGTTGTGTTTGTTAGTGTGTAATGGCGAGTGTTTTGTATTTTAGTTTGAAAAAAATGTTACGATGCGATGCAAAGATAAAAACTGTTACTTGAAGTCCACACTTGAAAAAAAAAAAATGTTTTCTATAGGAAAAACACTGTCAACCAAAGGTCCCTATACTTATTGTAAATAATTTTTTTATCAATAATAATAATAATAATAATAATAAGTATAACTATAAGTATAAGTATACGAATCTCGACCCACTATGCTAGATCTTGCATGATGCCTTCCCCTTCAAAAAGAAAATGTCAAGAAGAAAAGCATCATCTAAGTCTATTAGGATTGCGGGGTCTTGTCATACAATGTATATAAAGAAAACTTATGCCTTCCCTTTTAAAAAGAAAATGTCAGGAAGAAAAGCATCTGTTGTGTTTGTTAGTGTGTAATGGCGAGTGTTTTGTATTTTAGTTTGAAAAAAATGTTACGATGCGATGCAAAGATAAAAACTGTTTTTTGAAGTCCACATTTGAAAAAAAAAAAATGTTTTCTATAGGAAAAACACTGTCAACCAACGGTCCCTATACTTATTGTAAATAATTTTTTTTTATCAATAATAATAATAATAACAATAATAAGTATAACTATAAGTATAAGTATACGAATCTCGACCCACTATGCTAGATCTTGCATGATGCCTTCCCCTTCAAAAAGAAAATGTCAAGTAGAAAAGCATCATCTAAGTCTATTAGGATTGCGAGGTCTTGTCATACAATGTATGTAAAGAAAACTTATGCCTTCCCTTTTAAAAAGAAAATGTCAGGAAGAAAAGCATCTCTTGTGTTTGTTAGTGTGTAATGGCGAGTGTTTTGTATTTTAGTTTGAAAAAAATGTTACGATGCGATGCAAAGATAAAAACTGTTTTTTGAAGTCCACATATAAAAAAAAAAATGGTTTTTAAGAAGCCCAAATATATGAAGAGCCTTACTTGTAAAAAAATTATAAAGGAGAAAGAGAAAAGAGGTTCGCTAGGTGGCCACCCTAATTTCTTTTTTAAAAAAATGTAAAATTAAAATAATAAGTTAGCTCTTACCCCTGTAATAGTTAATTAAGCACATGTTTTGTTAAGAAATTCTTACAATAAGGAAATAATAAAGATTTATAAAAAGTGTATTGTCTTTTTAGTAGTTTAATTTGTTAATGTATTTGTTTTGAAAATAAAATAAAATAAAAACATTGGCAAACATAACCATCATCTGAGTCTATTTGGACTGTGGCGTCTTGTCACAATGTAAGTAAAGCAGAAGTAAAAGAAGAGTTCAAAATAAAAATAATAGATAAATGATTCATGTTAATATTTTTTTCATTTTTTTTTATCTCATTTTACAAATTAACTAATAGATTTATACACTTATGGTGAACCCTACAAATCTAATGATTGATCTATTGAATTTATAGGATGATATAGAAAAAATGTAGTAAAAATATTGACCTGAATCATTTCTCTAATTAGAATAACCTTTAGATGCAAATAAAAAAATTACATTTATGAATTGAATGAAAATTTTTTGCCTCACCAAAAAAACTAATCCAAAATGCTAAGAAGGCTTAAAATCACTCTTTATCCACCTCAACAATTTGTTAAAAGTTTTGCTGATCATGTGAAACCAAATGGGAATAGAAGAAAACGGGTTCAAATTCCGATTCAAATGGAATTTTGATCCCTATTTTTTTGGGATTTCTTATTGGATCCAAAGTTGTCGCCGTCGCGGTCGCCGAGGATATGGAAGGCTTAAAACTAAATACAAAACAATAATGTCTTGTCCTCGTTATTCATAGTACATGTTACACGTATTTTGTGGGACCCAAGCCCAAGGGCCCAAGTCATGGAGGAACAAGGATATGGGCCCACACATCATTAGAAGCCCATAACTTTTAGGAGGAATCGGCCTCATCAACAGCTTATACTATCTCGGGAAAGCTTTGTCTCGGGAAATCATAGCTCACGGGTACAAGAAGTGGGAAATATAGAGTGACTGCCACTGCCCGGGACCAGTTCATTTCCGAGTCAGTGACGGCGACCGGGCCAACATAGTCGGGAGCACCTGGATCATTATTCATGAAGGATGGTTACGAGCCATTCAAGGGATACACATTGATCACCTGGATGGTTAAAAATCATTCCGGGACATGCATTCATGATCGACGAAGCGGTTACGATTCGCTCATGATGATCAACGAATTGAATCATTAATTCATCCGTCAATCTCTCCCGGATCTCGGATTTCCAGCTCCTTTGTTTCTAACGCTCGACGCCCTGGTTTATAAATAAGCATACACTTTGAAGCCTAAGGTACACACTGTATGCTGTGTCCACTGTGTTGACTTTAGAATCAAGAAAGAAATTAGTTGACTTTAACATCAACAAATTATTGACATTGCAATTTGACACGTCAAACTATTTTCTTGACGTGATAGTTCTGACACATCAAAAAAATTTCTGATGTACTACTCCTACCACGTCAAAAAAATTTCTAATGTGGCATTTTCTGGCACGTCAAAATTTTTTTGACGTATCAGAAAATGACATGTCAAATATTTTCTGACGTGTCAAATGTTATGACACGTCACTAAATTGTGACGTGTCATAACTTGACATGTCAAAAAAAAAATGGTAATTTTTAAATTTTGTTTTTTTACCTCCCCCTATATATTTTTTGAATTTTTTGGGGGTTCTATCCGAATTTTGGATTTAACCTGATATACAATTTACATATGTACTACAACAGAACTATTCATCGATCCATGCAAATAACATAATATATATTAATCAACGTCGATCACAAACATATAAGTTCTATGTACATCTAACTATCAACAAAACCAGCTTCAAGATACAATAAAACAATCTCTATTATCACAAATAAAGACATATATATATAACTATATATCTAACTACATCAAGAAAACTATCACAAATACAATTACATCAACAAAATAACTTATGTACACCAAGTGCAAATGACCAACCATTTGTTCAATCCAAGTCATCATTGATATCAGTAGCATCCTCTCCATAGCCACTAGCTGTAAATGATAAAACAAACAATCACTAAAGAATATTCTAGAATCTTATCAAGTCTTAATCATTGAGCAACGTCACTATGTAAACAAAGGTCATCATATTCATCACCCCAACATATTTTTGTGATCAAATCAAATGGGCATCACATTCTACAAGGACCATAGTGGTCCATCTCACGATGCCAAACACTTCAAATGCAAAGCTTTAACCCACATCCACCACCAAACCAACCAAGATATAAAGGAAATTCAATAGGATTTGCAACATCATTAATGACAATCATTACAACATATCCAAACTCTAAATTTAAAAGTGGACATTTATATAGGGACAGTTCTAAAACCACATTGACCATTAAAAAATGTCATTACCTGATCCACTATTGATCCACGATCTCACAATCGCAAAGGGTGGGGAAGCTCTGTTTGGCGCTTCCTTATATTGAATCACCTCGGGCGTGGAGTTCGATTGCATCATTTCCTCGAGTTGGCGAAAATGGGCCTCAAACATTGCTGTCATCTAAGCTTCCTTTTCCGCAAGATGCGCCACCATTTGAGCCTCTTTTCAGCCAACTACGAATCTTTCGCAGCCACCTATTTGCCACCTGCCAAGCTGCCCATGCATCTGTCTGCTCCCGCTCTACGGCCAACAGCGCATCTATCTGTGCCTTGTGCTATGCCCTCTCAGCCTCAAGTGCTCTGTCAAGTAGTTCTTGTGAGACCGCGGATTGCCTGGGGTTCTGTGACTGTGCCTATAACAGTTTATAGTAATAGAATATTTGGTCCAACCTGTCGAATCCTACCAGTGTACTCAGGCTTATTTCCAATTGCCTGGGCGTATGCGTCATTCAGTGCCCACCGTACCGTCCCCTCTGTCATGCTCGACGATGCTACAAGATCAGTGGATATTAGCTCATCTATCCTCTCCTGTATGTTACATTAATTATTTGTGCGTCATACAACTGTTAATCGTAAATAAATTATCACACACATATATAAGCAAAACAACATATGAGAGGTGAGTAGCATACACATCTCTCCTTGATTATGTCATTCGGATATCGACCATCCTTCTTCTTGTGTGTCTTGATTTAAGACTGTGCTCGTGTAGGAGGAGTGCCCACAGTTACGGCCTGGCGAAAAAATAGAACATACAGAGATGTTTATATATATATATATATATATATATATATATATATATATATTCAAATGTTTACATGTATAAGTATAGGGTAAATTATACACATACCTCCTCATGTGTCACCCTAACGAAGTTCTTCGACCCGGTCCAATGGGGCGTATTGTTCAATGCTCGCAATCTCTTTATATGCGTAGCATACACCTACACAATTAACATTCTTAATATGTGAGCACTAACACAATTACAATTAATGAAACTACACAAAATTGTAGTATAACTCAGGACCTACCTGGTTCTGCTTGCTATACCATTTATCCAACAAGATCTCCAACTCGAAGGGGTCGTACTCGTCGAGCTTTTCTTGCCCCATTCTCGCCCGTACGGTGTTCGGAGTATCGTCCGGCTGAATGGCAAGATCGAATTTTAATTGGTGCCTCTAAGTCCTTAGCTTGGTGCCCATATCTCGGAACGCGTCCTTTACTACAACCATATTGCACTCGAGCGGGACGTAAAAGTCCACCTGCACAAGTTAAAAATTGATAAATTAAAAAAAAAAAAAAATGTGTATATGTATACACATATAAACACATATATATGTACAACTTAGAGTGTATATATACATGCATTAGGAGTGTTTGACATAATAAAATACACATGCTATCATATAATATCTAGTTAAAACATAACATCAAGGCGTCCCATATATCCTCCTTCGTACGCTCCAATACCTTCATCCAATCGTCCCATATTCAAACATAATTTCCACTCCTTATGATCTTACCAGTCATCCGTCTAAACACCATAGCGCTAAATCCTATGGGCTGCCATGAACTATTGTACTCGAGTACGATCCTTTTCCCGGTGGGGACCACCAGCAACTTGTGCGAGTCGGTAATGGTGAACACCCCTAAATAGGTGCTTCCATTTCGATTGATACCTAACACATTAATAATTATCGATGTTAGTTATTTTGAATTGAATACTAACTACAAATAATAAAGACGTATATGTTTGTATTTTGGGCATATATACTTACTTATCGTCCAGACCTAGCGAGGGCCTAACACGGTTGGAGCAGTGTCATCGGGCTGCGAGTCATCCGTGGCACCTGTCCCACCAAGCAGGTCATCCGAGGCCTGTCTCACTGTCGTCCGTACCTGTTCTAGGTTGGCCGTAGAGCCGCTCCACATGGCCATGAGAACACAGCCTTAACTCTTTGCACGACGGCAGATGAGGTGGATGAAAGGATGCATCTATGTCTTATGGAGACGGCTCATGCATCTATGCATAGATGCATAGATGCATCTATGCATCTATGTCTCCCCTTCCACATCACCTAGAAGTAATGGTCTAAGTTCGGCCTGCTGCCTCATAAGCTGAGCAACGTCTTGTTGCTCACTGTCATTAGGATGGTCCGATGGAGACCCATGCGCCATAGACTGCTGAACTGAAGATGGGGGTCTCCGTGCTCTTGTCTTCCCCCTAGTACTCATAGCAACCTGCGAAAGACAGCACACACCCAATTAATTACGTATATAATGAAATATTCACTACCATATGTAAATGATTCACATATTAAAAATAAGATATATACCAAATTTTACCCAATGCACAAATTAATTAATTGTGTTGATGTAATAATTAGTGAACAACTACCAATCAATATATATATATATATTCAACTTTTATTCAATCACATACGCTTGGTTTGGATCTCAGTCGGGTGTGACATATACGATATGATCCTGCGGATCGTGATCATTATTACTAGTCAATAGGAGCGACTCACACTCATAGTAGTTGGCACATGCATCATGTGCCCCTTCACCCTGACCAATGTCATATATGTTTCTAGGTTTAGTCCTTACAGCATATGCCCAATCTGGGTCCCTATCATCTTGGACGTAAAATACCTAGTCAACTTGTGAAGTTAGTACATGCGGCTCATTAGTAATCCGCTCTCCCCACAAGGACAAGGTTTTTGAAGTTGACAAGCATGATGCCATACTCGTCCACCTTATACCCCTTGCCCATCGTATTGTCTGACCATTCACACCTGAACATAACGTACTTAGTCTTGTCGTAGTACTCAATCTCAAGTACTTCTGTTAATTTCCCGTAGCACATTTCGCTATCAACAGTCGGCACACACATGCCGCTATTCTGAGTTCTCTTTTCGGCATCATATGCAAGAGTGCGAAATAGCTTGCCATTAACCACATATCTATTGTATCTGACAGCTGACTCCCACGGCCCTCTACAATGCATTACCAATTTGTCACCAAGTTCCTTTCTGCATCGATTGACATGTGAGTATATTACGTACAATGAAAAATGCAAAGTTAGTTTGTTTAGTTGATATGAACCAGAAGCAAATATACTCCGATAGTTCTTTTGTTAAACATCACATTAGTCTTATGTAGTCACGGTACCAATCGCAGAACTGCTCATAATGGTGGGTTTCCAATTGATCTTTTGTCATTCGCCCCCTATTGTAAGATCGACTAAATGTATCAATGTGCATCCTACAATTCAAAATTAGTTTCATTATAATTCAAAACTAATGGTACAAGTTGATTGAGCATACATATGTCAGTGAAGGACCTCGACTTACGCCTGCAGTTGAAGGAACTCATCCGAGTTAAGCATAATATACTGATGAATCTGTGTTAATGTGATACGGTCGAGTCTGACTCGTGTTCCATGTCCCTTTGACCCATTCGGATTTCTTTGTATCATATTGTGAAATGTTGGTGTGTTATCTAAATACCTCGAATAGAATGTCACCAACTCAGTTGCTATGTAACCCTCCGCAATGCAGCCCTCAAAAGCCGCTTTGTTGTGCACATTAGATTTGAAAACTCCAAGGCTCCTGCATATGAACATTGATCAGTCAATCAGTTCATTTAGTAATTGTCTTGTATTGGAGTGAAAAATAAAAATCAGGAATATTCGTAAACAAATTTTACCTCTCTCCTGGATATATCCACTTATACTATACCAGTCCACCGAGTCGGCATTTACGGACAAGATGCACGACTACGTGAAGCATGCTGGTAAAAAGGCTAGGGAGAATACTTGTTCCATCTTGCACAAAGTGATACAAACATCACCCTGTAGTCGGCCCATATCCTCTTGTGTCAATGTTGTTGAATATAGGCCCCTGACGAATGCAGACATCTCAACAAGAGGTCTAACCACGTTGCTTGGAAGTGATCTACGCAATGCAATAGGTAGAAGCTGTTGCATCAGTACGTGACTGCCATGACTCTTTAAACCCGATATCGTGCGTTCCTTCAGTCGTACACAACGGGAAATGTTCGAGGCATATCTGTCAGGCACCCTTACATTTCATAGCACTTTCAAAAAATGTGTTTTATCATCCTTGGACATCGTGTGAGAATCTTGTCGCATATAGGTCTTACCATCCTCGCCAGTGTAAGGATGAAGTGTATGTCTTTTCTTGCAAGTTTGTGCGGGCTTGGAGGTTGTCCTTCATTTTCCTTAAAATGTCCAGTATTGTGCCAAGTATGTTGTCTATCACATTTTTCTCTATGTGCATGACATCAAGGTTGTGCCGCAATAGATTATCTTTCCAATATAGCAACCTAAAGAAAATACTTTTCTTCTTCCACACTACACTATCAGTATTTTTCTTTCGCTTCTTTCCTCTTTCTTTATCATCCGGCTTTGCCTTACCGGCATTCTCATCCCCAAACACCATCCCTTCTAATTGTCTCAGGATTTCATCTCTACTTGGCACATCAGGGGCACATTGTAGTTCTTGGGTGCCATCAAATGTTCTTTTGTTCTGCTTCCATGGATGATCCATGGGCAAGTATCGCCTGTGCCCAATAAAACACCATTTATGGTTGTGTTTTAACCATTTGGACCTTGTCGAGTGCATACAGCAAGGACATGCCTTCTCACCCTTGGTAAGCCATCCGGACAAATATGCGTATGCTGTGAAGTCATTAATTGTCCACATCAACTGCACTCGCAGCACAAAATTATTTTTCTTTGAGACATCAAATGTGCGTACCCCTACATTCCGTAATTCCTGTAACTCCTCAATTAATGGTTGAAGGTCGACATCTATATCCATTCTAGGTGAACTTAGGCCAGGGATAATCAAGGATAGTATGAATCACATCTGTTTCATGCACATCCAAGGAGGCAAGTTGTACGGTACAAGCATTACAAGCCAAGTGCTGTGGGATGTGCTCATGTTCCCAAATGGATTAAATCCATTAGAGGTTAGTCCAAGCCTTATGTTCCTGCTGTCCGTTGAAAACTCCGAATATAAATTGTCGAATGGCTTCCATGCTTCACCGTCGGCCGGATGCCTCAACACGCCATCCTTAGTGCGGCCTTCTGCATGCCACCTCATATAGGGTGCAATATGCTCTGATATAAACAGCCTCTGTAGTCGTGGTATGAATGGAAACCACCGCAACACCTTCACCGGACATTTCTTACTCGACGATATGGGTTGACCATCCTCATCTAAATCAATTGCATCCTTCCATTTAGATTTTTCACAGACAATACATGAATCCAACTCCTTATTTCCCTTCCAAAATAATATACAGTCATTACGACATGCTGGAATCTTCTCATACCCGAGTCTCATGTCCCGTAGAAACTTTTTCGCCTCATATGTATTAACTGGCAAAGTTTCATCACTCGTAGGTAGCAACTGATTGATGAATTCAAGGAAAGACGAGAATATCGCGTTACTAAGTCCGCAACGTACTTCAAGTTGTACAAGTGTACAGTTGCACTCAGTTTGCTATGTTTGGTCCTAGCATGAAGTGGTTTCTCCGCCTTTTTAAGAAGGTTGTAATACTTTAGTGCGTCACCTTCAACGGCTTCTTGGTTCACAATTTCTTCACCCCTTGCACCACGACCTGAGGCTCACAATTGTCTTCCTTGACTTCGTGCATGCCGAATAAATCACGCAACACGGCATGCATGTCTCCACCCTGATTTGCGCTTGCACCTGCATCTGCGGTCGGGCGATTCGAATTAGAGCCCGTAGCAGGACCCTACACATGCTTCTCACCGTGATAATACCAGAGTGTGTATGTAGTCATTATTCCTTTACCCCCTGCCAAGTGGTTGAATACGAAACCAAGCGGGTGGCGCTGGTTATTTCGACAAGTTTTACAAGGGCAATAGATGAATCCATCAGGGGTTCTACAATTACTAACTGCAAAGTCCACGAACAATCTACACCCGTCTTTGTATTCCCTTGTACCCCTAGACTTTGTCATCCAAGTCTTGTCCATTTTTCCTTACGTACATTGGGAACAAATATATAATACTTAAAAATAACAAACAAACACATACGCTTAATATAAATACAAACCAATAAATATAGTACAAATTTAAATGATATATGGCATATTGGGGATTTCCAATAAAATAAATCTAGCTAGGTTTTTTTTTTTTTCTTTTTCTTTTTTTTTTAACATTTAATTTACATGATGTAAAGTGTAAAACATAAACAACAAACAAACTAGCATTAAGTATACAAAACATACAAAACATGTACGTACTATACCTACCGTATGTTCAAAAAACATATGGTATAAATTGCTTCTCACATGTATCAAGAAGTGCTTGGGGTATAAATTGAAATGGGTGTGAGTACCAAGATCGGATATGGTAAAATCCCCATCCCCCCCCCCCCCTCTCTCTCTCTCTCTCTCTACTTTAAATTTTAATTTCTTTTTTTTTTGTTCAAATTTTAATTTTAATCTCTAACTTTATTTTATTTCTCCTTAGAAATAATAAAGTGCTCACTAGACACCGTACAAGTACATTCTATCCCGTTCAAACACTCGGCTCTGTACTTGTTCTTTTTTAGCAGTTTCTTCAAGATCCTTCAATTGTAGACAACAAGAAAGGTCAATTACATGCTACCCAAATCTTCAAAACATAAATTAATGTTTTGGAAACCGAATGAGTCAGTTACAAAACCTAACAACAAGAAGGGTATTCCCTTCAAAAAAAAAAAAAAAAAAAAAGAAGGGTATTTGATCCAATTTTATTAGGTGTTAAGCTTTAGTTATGTTTTAAGCTTGATAGGCCAAGTTGGCTAAGTGTTGTATGCTAGTTTAGGTCAATTAAGTATGTTATGGGCCTAATTAGATGGTAAACTTAATCAGAACAAGGTCGGAATGGGATATTTCTAATTAACCCAAGTCCCTGGCCATAGACCAAAACTAGCATAGATTTAAGATTTTTAAAAAGGAAAGCTAGATCATTTCCTAAGTAAAATTTCAAGCCCAACTTTACTTTTATTACATTGTTTTAAAATTTCATGAAAATTTAGAATAGAATAAAATAAAATGATTATGAAAATAAAATAAATACAATATATATATACAGATATATATACAATATAAAACATATAAACCATATATATATACCCAATCGGCGGTGAAGCTGCAGCCGGAGATGGAGACATTGAGGCCGGAGAATTGCCGGAGACGAAGACAGTGACGGCAATAGCGAATGGAGACAGCGTCTGGCCGTTAGAGAGAGAGAGAGAGCGAGCTAGAGTGGATGAGAGAGTGAGTTTGAGATGGAGCGGGGGAGCTGTGCGGCGACGGCAGAGGAATGGGTGGCTGGCAGTGAAAAAAACGGAGAGAAGAGGCCCTGTGCGAGAGTTGTGCGCAGGAGGAGGAATAAAGGAGGGAAAAGGAAAGAGAAGGAGCTGGCATGGGGATTCGTGGCCAGATCTAAATTCTTGACGTGGCACATGTGACACATCAAGAAATTCTATGTGGCACGTCAAAAAGGGGCTGATTAATTAATTAACTAAGTTAGCATAATTATAACCTAACTTAATTACCATAAATAGCTATGTTTTTAACCTAGCTAATTATGATAAGTTACTATATTATGGTAAGCTAATTATTTAGTTAACTTACCATAATTAGGTAGGTTCTTAATTATAGTAATTACCATAATTAAAACGCAGCTAATTATGGTAAGTTAATTTTTTAATTGATAGTTAAGTTTTATAATACCTAGCTACTAATTAACTATTTAATTTTTAAAAATAAATAAATAAATAAAAAGTGGCTCTTAAATTACTTGATTTTTTGATAGTCTATGAAAGGTATATATATATATATACCTAACAGCTAGCTAGCTAGATAGGTTCAAAACTCGCTAATTATTTCAACACCTAATTAAGCAAACTATACGTACTCTAGCTATATATGAAATTAAAGGTCTAATTAAATAAGTAGGATTAATTTGGAAGTAAAAATAATCAATGCAACTGAAGTTTTCGTATTGTGAAAGGCCTTAATATATATAAATTATAAGCCTATAATTCAAACCCATTAAATTTTATGATTTTTATAAAATTTTAATGGGTTTTAATATATATATATATATATATATATATATATATATATATATATATATTAATTAATTAATTTTTAATTTTTAATCATTAATCGATTAATTTTTATTAATCGTTAATTTTTTTTTAAACACATAATTTTTATTATTAATTTTTAACGTGTGAAATAAAGGCACGTCAATAATCATTGACGTGTCAAAATGGCACATCAATAACTATTGATGTGTTGAAATGGCACGTCAATAACTATTGATATGTCAAAACTGCACGTCAATAACTATTGATATGTCAAAATGGCACGTCAATAAATATTGACATATCAAAATGGCACGTCAATAATTATTGGCGTGCCGAAATGCCACGTCAATAATATGTTGACGTGGCATTATGACACGTCAATATTTATTGATGTGCTCTTCTAACATGTCAATATTTATTGACGTGGCATTTTGGCACGTCAATAAATATTGACGTGTGAAAAGAGCACGTCAATAAATATTAACATATCAAAATGGCACGTCAATAAATATTGACATGCCATTTGGACACGTCAATATTTATTGACGTGTGGTATTTTGCCACGTCACTATTGTATATTATTTAAATATAATTTTTTAAAATTAAATTGAATTTAAATTTAGAAACATGACAATCTTTGACACGTTATTTATTGACGTGTGGAATGTGCCACGTTACTAGATATTGACATGGTACATTCAACACGTCAATAAATTTTTTATTGACGTGGCAAAAAAGTGGGTTACTGTTTGCCACGTCAAAAAGAGCCCGATTTTTTGTAGTGATGTGACGATTGAACTTTCTAGATGAATAATTAATCTAGTGGACGTGAGATTTATGTCAAATCTCAGTTAAAGTCTAAGATTTAATTACACGACATACATATGATATACAACATGCTCAATAAAATTATATTTTTTCTTATTTGTTCCAACAGTTTCGAGTTGGTGGCATAAGAGTTCCTGCAAGACAAAAAAAGAGTGTGGCAATAGAGTTTGTCGGAATGGACCAACGCTGAACAGTGACGAAGGAAGAGGGTGGCCAGTATAGGCCATGACCACCCCCAAACTCATAAGGAAAAAAAAAATTAGAAGGTAATTTTTTTTTTTCTTTTGCATATCGGCCTCTAGCAACACAAGTTATTGATCTTTGACCCCTGCCCATATTAAACTCTGCCTCCATCCCTGAATGTGAGATAGCTTTAATGTCTAAATCAGTTATTAGGAACACAAAAATAGTGCTAAGAATTATAAGAATTTACCAAAAGTCCTTTTACCTTAATTGAGTGTCGTTTATATAGAAGTTGGTCTTGATCGTGGCATTAAGAGTAGATCCTCGTACTGCCCAAATTCAGGGATCGGGGGTACAGTGCTGGCACAACTGCATGCTATGTTTCAGCTGCAAATGGTTCTAGCAAGTAGCATCCATAGAGCACTAGCAACAGCTTCCCTTTGATTTTTCCTAAGTTTAGGGCACAAAACTACTTTTTGTTTCTTATAAAAATATATTTTACAGTAGATTCCCTTACCTTTCCCAATACCATTAAAATATCATTTCTTTACAAAATACAAGTTCCCTACCGACCCTCACTTTTTTCACAAAATCCCAACACAATCCCCAATTAAAGACAAAAAAATGAAAGATAAAGAAATGTTTATATTAAAATAATGTATAGGTAACTGCTTTTGGTTCCCTATACATTGAAAAACACTGTAGCAACCATTGAGAGTTGGTTAAATGTAGGGAGTCTGATGTGAGTAGGTTTTTGTGCTTTTTTTTTTTTTATTATTTTAATTTTTCCTAAACGTAAGGGAGGGAATAGCATATAGGGCATCTGCTGCTAATGCTCTTAAATTCAGTGATAGGATGTACAGTCTAAATGTGGCTTGACTTATTTTGATCTTCGCACCCTGAATCACGGAATACAGGGTATAGTACGAAGATGACTTTGACTTCTTGGTGCTGGGAGCTGGCAACAAGTTCCCAAGTCATAGGCATTGTTTGATAAACCCCTTGTCTCTAGATACTGTAGCTGAGTGGATTCATGTGGAAAAAAAGTAAGAATGTTTGGTATAAAAAATGTAGAAAAAAGTGAAAAAAAATTTCTTTTAGTGATTTTTTTTTTATTTAAATAGTAGTAAAAAGTAAATGATGTGATATATAAAGTAAATTATGTGATATATAAAGTAAATGATATAAAAAGTGAGAATATTTTGATGTTGATTTAAAAAAAAAAAAAAAGAAGTGAATAGTATTGAGGGGAGGGGAAGGAGTTTACCAAACAGAGCCTTAGTTGGCCAATGGACCCAAAAAAAAAAAAAAAAAAAAAAAAAAAAGGCTCCAAATTATTCATCTAAAATTCAACTCCAACATTCTCACTTTTTATATCGCATCTGTTGGTACAGTTTCCTGTATGGTGGACCCAATGGAAAATTGGTAAATTCGAGCTGGTACTTTCTTTCTTTCTTGCCAAACAACAATGATCATTAAAAGGATGCGATAGGTGGTGGCCGGGGAGTTCCTCCTCCGATGCCTAAGTTAGTGACTGTCTGAGCTTAGTGTATAGTTTATTTAAGTATGAATCATCTGTCTGTACCTATAGCTTATGAGCCTTTTTATAGCTAGGTCTCATGGGGATGGTGATGATGACTGGGCGAAGGATCCGAGATCCGGGTATAACGGATGGAGGAGTTAATGTTATGTTTCCCTGACCGTTATGTTCGATGAGAAGTCATTCTTGCCATTGATAGCATTTTGAGAATGGTGCGTGGCGGATATCATGGTTGGCGTGATCCAGAGAATGGTGCATAACCATCGATGGCATTTAAGTGTATGTCGTAACTGACCCAATGAGTGCGCCATATTCAAAGTGTTAGCATAATCAGCGCGTATCTTGGCCATAACTGTCGCATCCATGCATTAAGTATGTCGCTGATTATGGAAACCAAGTGAGCGTGGTCTTCCGAGAGTGTGAGCTCTGCAAAGCGACGTCGTTCCGTGCCTCCGAAGTTGGGTTACCTCTTAGTAGGCCCACATGAAGGCGCTAGGCTTTTACTTAGGCAAACGGCTGTGGGCTTGATTGTCGGATCCCAGGCCCAATGGCCTTAATGCAAATTATGGTGTAACAGTTACCCCCCGAATACCTTCTGTCGAGATTACAGGAGAAGAGAATTCAAATTCTTGTTTTCTTGCCATTTTGGTGATGGACCCTTTGGTCGCTTTTGTCTGATTGGTTCCTTGTATCCATTAATTCTGGCTTCTTAGCCATTTATGGGATCTGACATCTGCGTGCCCTGGATATCTAGCGGTTGGGTGCAAACTTTGATTTTGAAATTTTTTGTCTTTATCCTCATAAATGCGCCGTTGCTAACCCACATGTACTGCTAAGGGTTGTTGCGCCAGAATCGGTGAGACAGGTGTCGATTCTTGAACGGTACCTTCACGTCTTTTGAAAGGAAAGGTTGCTGGAGTCTCTTCGCTTTAGGCGTCGTTGCAGGCTCGTGATGGCTCTGCATTAATTGCGCCACTGCTTCACCCAAGATTACTTTGGTTTATAAAGATCACTTCTTCTTTCTACTTTCTTTACAGCCTCAATTCTTCTGATTTTTTTACCTTGTAGAAGTCTGTATATTCTCAGCTTCTCCGATATCATGTCTTCTTCTTGTCAACCCCAATCTTCTGATGCCGAAGTCGTCGATGAACAATCACTAGAAGTTCCTCTTATTCGACGATCTGAGGGTTCATTTGCCAGGGTTCGCCCGTTTGGTGGGGCTTCCTCTTCTAGAGCAGTGATGTCTCTGCGCCTGGAATATCCTCGCAAGTAGAGGTCCTGTTTTTCGCCACTCGATGAGAAGGTTCTCAGGCACAACTATGAGATTCCTTCCTCAGTTTCTTTGCATTTTCCCGATGATTCCACTGGGTTGGTAGGTGGTCCAAGTGACATATGCATTTACGAGTGTATGTTCATGGCAGGGATTTGTTTTCCTTTCTCTCCCATTGTAAGGGAGATGTTATCTTTTCTAGGGGTGGCCCCAGGGCAGCTGATGCCAAATGGTTGGCGGTCTTTCATGGCTACACTTCTGCTGTTGCCTACCGTGTTTCCGAGACACTCCATGTCCGTTGTGGAGTTTTTAAACATATACGGTCCTCATATGTACTCTATTTCTGAGACAGTGACTTTCATGGTTCATGGGAAGAGCCAATTTATTGAGCATGACAAGACTCATTCCAACAACAAACACTGGGCGAAACAATTCTTCTACGTTTCCTGGTCTTGGGAAGTGTCTGAGTCAGAAGCTTCACCCTTGAAGCATACCGTTCCACAAGAGTGGGGAGCTTCCCGAGAATGTTGTTTCCTTCTTTTGTTTGGCACACATTTTTATCATTTTCTTTTTGATAGGGAAGGAATGTCCTAAATTGGATTCGGAGCAATGGGGTCGAGTGGATTTCATATTGGAATTTTCTCAGCTGCCCGAGAATGAAGCTTGGATGGTTTTCAACAATATTATTACCAATCCTGCTCTCCGAGAGCACTTAGGTTACCAGATTCCTATTGGTAAGGTTCTTTGGGATCACCAAGGGAACCCTAAGAAACTGGTTCTCCCCTCTGAGAAGGCGGTCCTAAAATCTTTGGCTCGTCCCCAAGCTAAGAAGACCCGAGCGCAGAGAGTCTTTCAGTCTTCAGACAAATTGAGTGAGGTCAAGATTTTCACTCCTGGAGGCTCTAGTTCTGCTTCTGGAACTCGGGATGAGGTTTCGTCTCTTCCTTCTGCCAAGTCTGACCCCTTTGCTCCAAAGAGGAAGGCTGATAAAGGTAAGACTCCATAGGGGGAGCCTTCCAAGAAGGCAAGAGTCGACAAATCCTTAGAGCTGTTGAGCCTGGTATCCTTGATCAGGTCCAATTTTGCTGTAGTGACCTTTGGGGAGCCCCGCTCATTTGATGGCATGTCTGATGATATCATTTCCGAGGTCAATATTCCTGACTTGTTTCATTCGAAGGAGACAAAAACTTTACAAGTTACTCCTTTGCGTGCTCGACCTCGGGAGTCGGGGAGCTAGCCGTTGTTCAGAGTGAAACTCATGACATCCTTTCACCTGAGACTAATTCTCTGAGTCCTCCCGTCGAGTCTTCTAATCAAGAACTTGTATATCGAGGATAGCGTCGGAGAGCACATTCTGGGAGAAACTTGCCCTTAATCAGATCGTTGGCTAAGGGTTTGAGTGGGCACCCTCTGTCGACTATACTCGAGGGGAAGGTCGGCTTACTCTAGAGATGCTTGTGGACAAACTAGTCCACCATCATTACTCGATAAGTTGTGCGTGCCCCCCCCCCCCCCCCTTTTTTTATATATCTGACAGGACTTTGTTTGTGCAATCTTCTATCCTCATTGCTAGCTGGTATAAAGAGTTTCAAGAGGGTACGCAGGAATATGCCAACGAGAGAGTTGACCTCCGAGAGTTGGTTCGAAAGCTGAGCAGTCGGCAGGAGGCTTCTAGTTCACAAGCTATTTAAGGTTCGATTCCCAATTATGAAGTGGAGAATCTGCGTCTTTTGTTAGCAACAAAAGATCAAGAGCTTCTTGAAAGTAAGCAGAAGCATTCTAAGTTGGAGACTGCTACCATGCATCTTTCGGAGCTTCTAGATGCTGCGACTCGGAAGAATCAGGAGCTTGTGGATCATGCCAAGGAAGTGGATGCCAATGTTCATCAGGTTACTGCGGAGCACTTTAAGGTTGTGGAAGAGCGTCACCAGGCTCGAACTTATGAAGAGGGTTTTCGGAAGCTACACCTCATGGCTGAGGATAAAAAAGTAATTTAAACCTCGATCATTAAATTCTCTATGCGCCTTTTGGTTTTTGACGTTTCATGTTTTAGAGACCATCATTATCCTGCACGATCTTCTATGGTGGGACACGTGGTGCGTTGTCGCTCGAATTTCAAACTGCGTTGTTTGGCTTTCCTAGGCGACTCTGCGCGGGATGACTTCTCGCATTTAAAGGTGACTTTTTGTTCTCCAAGGGTGTTTGTACTATAAATATTCCCTTTGGTATTAAGAATTTTCACTCAACTAACTTCGATTTTTCTCTTGCTTTGATTTATTTCTTCATGGCTTCTACTTCTTCATCTAGGAGTTTGGCAGAGACAGAGTCGTTTGCTGCTTCTGTCGTCTGTCCACCTCTTGGGGATGCCATTTTCTCATCCCGTTCACAAGTTGATTGGCTTTATTCTCGTGTTCATCGTGCTTTTGAGGAAGAGGTTGCCGAGCTACTTTTGTTGCTGGAGGCATGGGAATAGTGCTTAGCGGACCGCTCCAATCAGGTGGCAAGGTTGATAGCCGACATTGAGGTAAAGGACTATCAAATAGCCTAGAAAGATCGGCAGTTGGAGTTACGAGACCAACGGATTGCGGACCTCGAAGCTTATCTTGCTAGTATTCATGAAAATAGGCGGAAGAAAACCTCCGATGTTTACTCTGCCACCCGGTTGTTTTTGAAGGAAAATGAGAAGTGTCGGAGGCTTCGGAGAAAATATCGGTTACGAAAGGCTAGGGCTCTTGAAAAGCACGGCCCATCAAGTGAAGGTCACCGAGAGTAGCCTTCGATATAAATGGTAATGGCCTGTCGAAGGCCTTAACATTTTTGTTCATAATATTCCCAGGTGTTTACCCAAATGTGATTCTTTGTATAGCATTTTCTCAGACGTCGAGTACTAGATTGAGTCCGGATGTGATGCTGGTGAATGGAGCAACTCTTCACCTCCTTTGTACTGGTTCAAGTCTGTATAAGTGCAGTTTTTGATGTAGTCGGGTTTGTATGTGATGATTGCAGCCGAATGTTCTTGTATCGGTTGTGGCTAGATCTTTTTGTAATTGTTGTAGCTGAGTCTTCTTGTAATGAAAAAATCTTGAATGAAATGTTTACCTTTGATTCCATTGATGTGTTGCATGCTGCTTCTTTGGCGCGATTTTTACTGTAGTTGTGTGGAGTATTCCCTTCTTGACTTGTCGAGTTGTTTATTCACTTTGCTGCGCTTGATATAGAGTTTCCTCAGATTTCCTAGTTGTGTTTAGGTCTTTAGGGATTTTGTTTAGTCCTTTTCTTTCGAGGACGAGGGATTTTTTTGTTTAAGGATTTACTCCCTTGTTTCCGAGGACGAGGGGTTTTTTTGTTTAAGGGTTTACTCCCTTGTTTCCGAGGAAGAGGGATTTTTTGTTAAGGGTTTACTCCCTCTTTTCCAATGAAGAGAGATTTTTTTTGTTAAGGGTTTACTCCCTTGTTTCCAATGAAGAGGGTTTTTTTTTTTTTTTTTTTTTTTTTTTTTGTTAAGGGTTTACTCCCTTGTTTCCGATGAAGATGGATTTTTTTTTTTTTTTTTTTTGTTAAGGGTTTACTCCATTGTTTCCGATGCAGAGGGATTTTTTTTTTTTTTGTTAAGAGTTTACTCCCTTGTGCCCTGCAAGACAGGGAACTCATCACCGGGCCCGATGGTCATTTTGACCAAGAATCCTCCGATGCTCAAGTAAGTTTTTATTCATGAATAAATACTATATTGAAATGTTCGAGAATTACAATAAATAAAAATGAAAATTCAACAATTACTGATAGTATTTCTTCAGATAATCAGCATTTCAGGGTCTCAGCAGCGGCTTTCCTACGGCATTTTGTAGGTAGTATGCTCCTTGTCGATGGCTCCGAACAAATTTTTGTGGTCCTTCCCATGTTGGTTCGAGCTTGCCTTCTGCTGGGTTCCGGGTGGCTATGTTAACCTTCCAAAGAACCCAGTCTCCTATCTTGAGCAGTCTTAGCTTGACCCTCTTGTTGAAATATCTGGCTGTTCTTTGCTGGTAAGCTACCATTGTCGTTTGAGCATTGTCCTCTTTTCTTGGAGTAAGTCCAGGCTTAAGTTCATTCCTTCTTCATTCATCTCGGGATTGTAATGTTTTATTCGGAAGCTAACTGAACCGACTTCTACTGGAATGACCGCCTCAGATCTAAATGCCAGAAAGAATGGGATATCCCCTGTTGGTGTTCAGACTGTGGTTCTGTATGACCATAGTACTTCCGAAAGGAATTCCACCCATGCTCCCTTCTTATCCTCAAGCTTCTTCATCAAGGTTTTGTTTATTACTTCTACTTTACCATTTGCTTGAGGATGCCCAGGAGATGAAAAGTAGTTTCTGATACGCAGCTTGTCACACCAACTTCGGAATGTTTCACAGTCAAACTGCTTACTGTTGTAGGTTACGAAAGCGTGAGGGATACTGTATCGACAAACAACTGCTTTCCAAAGGAAATTCCTTATGTTCCCGATAGTTATGGTGGCCAATGCTACAGCGTTTGCCCATTTTGTGAAGTAGTCAACGACGACTACAACAAATCGACATCCTCATTTTCCTATTAGAAGTGGGCCTACTAGGTTGACCCCCCTTTGCGCAAAAGGCCACAGTGCCAAAACCGGGCTTAATTCTTTGGGCGGGTTGATCACTACTTTGTCAAATCGCTCACATTTGTCACAATGTTTGACCATTTCATGGGAATCTCGGTTCATCCCTAACCAATAATATCCTGCTCGGACAACCTTATGGGTTAGCATTCTTCCCCCTGAGTGGCAGCCGCATACACCTTCGTGGATTTCTCTAAGTACGTAGGTGGCCTCATCTTTTGACAAGCACTTAAGCAGAGGGAGGGTGTAGCCCCCTTCGGTATAGAACCCCGTCGACCAATGTGTAGCAGGCTGCTTGGATGCGGATTTTTTGAGCTAACTTGTTGTCGGATGGCAACTTGCCCTCCTTTAGGAATTGTAGTATATCGTGGCCCCATTCCGAGCATCTCTGTTCTTCCTTAATGCATGTGGCTTGTTTTGGTCGGATAATTGATGGTTCGGCTAACTCTTGAACTGGTCTGCCAGCCGCTGTAATCGCTTCCTTGGTGCTAGAGCCTATGCGAGCTAGGGCATTTGCCTGTGAGTTTTCTTCTCTTAACACCTTTGTGAAGGCGATCTTGTTAAAGAACTCCATAACTTCCTTTACTTTCGCCAGGTACCTTTTCATTTTGTCTCCTTGGGCTTCGTATTCCCCCCCTGATGTGTTCGACCACAACCTGGGAATCGCTTTTGCCTCCAAGTTCTTCACTCCCATCTCTTGGGCTATATTCATTCTGGCAATTATGGCCTTATATTTAGCTTCGTTGTTGGTGGTCGTGAATTTCAGTTGTATTGCTGCTTCGCATTCTTCTCCGCTGGGCCTTTTGAGTACTACCCCAGCTCTGCTATACCTCCAAGTGGAGGACCCATGTACATATGCCACCCATGTTTCTTCTTGGGGCATTTCTCGAGGATGTTGCAAAATTCAGCCAGTAAGTCGGCCAATGCTTGTCCTTTCAAAGGTGTTCTCGGGTGAAATTCTATGTCAAATTCCCCAAGCTCAATGGCCCAATTGACCAATCTTCCCGACAAGTCTGGCTTTTGCAAGATTTTCCTCAAAGGATATTCAGTCAGCACCTTGATGGTATGTGCTTGAAAATATGGCCTCAATCTCCGAGCAAATGTGACGAAAGCGAAGGCTAGCTTTTCGATCCGGGGGTATCGCTCCTCTGCTCCATGCAGAGCTTTGCTGGTGAAGTAAACGGGCCTTTGCACCCCTTGTTCCTCTAGGATTAAAGCTGAGCTTATGGCTGACGGAGACACTGCCAAGTACAGATACAGAGCTTCTCCTTCCACCGATTGGCTCAACAGTGGTGGGCTAATTGTTGTGCAAATTTATTTAACTCGCAAGTGCACAAATCAATTGTAGTTTAATGGATTGCAAGTGCGAGGTTGATCCCACAGAGAATTGTATTTTTGAAAGAGCAATTTATATCTAAATTAATTAAATCCTAATCTAGTTCCAAAAGGGTTTCGATTTTTGAGTTTTGAAAATTAAAGGATAAACATAAACTAAATAAAATAAGTAAATCTAAGGATAAAGGTACTAAGGTTTGGGAATTCACACTCACCAAATCATAACAACATACTTTATGTTCATCAATATTAATCCGAAGTTCTCACAAATTAAATCATAGATATGTTTTACTATGCTTCAAAAAATTAATCAAAACCATCCCATGTATCCATTCATTGACCAAATCACAAAAGGAATCCAAATTCAATTGAAACACCAGATGTATCCGTAGAACAAATCACAAGGGATATCCAATTTTTATGAGTTAAAAGCCAAGCAATCAATCATATGAAATTATCTCAAATCATCACATGTATCCTTGAATCACAAGAGATATCCAAGAATTACTCCATACAATTGATTAGAAGTAAAACAATTGAAATATAAAACCCAATAAAATCAGAATAATAAAAACTTACATAAAAGTATTAATGTTCTTCATCGGTGAGGCTTTATCCCCAACCTTAGTTGGGAATTTAGCTCCACATAAAAATAAAATCTAAACTTAAACCTAAACCTAAAGAAAAACTAAACAAAAGAATTTTGCTCTCTGGGATTGTGTCTTTTCTTGAATGCAAAGAAGTCTATTTATAGGCATAGGAAAGTCCTAGAAGCCCAAGTAAACCTAGATAATTCGAAGATCTGTCTCCCAGTCAAAATAGAAGTCTGAAATCGGAATAGGATTCGTCCAGATTTGTGTCCTTTAATTGTGGGGCGATTTTGGCATAGAAACCGTCCGAATTACGAAAATCCTATTTCACAACAAATTGTAGTATTTTGAGCTAGCTTCCCAATGCCGTTTGAATCACTTCAATCCAATATTTGAGCGGAGAGTTATGATCAAAATACTAAGACATGTGCAGAATCTGAATTTGAATCCGACCTGAAATCTTATCCAATCTGAACTTTAATCTGATTTAACTTTTTCTTGGATTTGGTTAGACTTAACCACACAATCTAGGTCTTCTCAAAGTATTCTTTCTTCCAAACCTTGCATTTTTCCCTTTAAAGCTGTAGTTTTTCTTCAATGACCTACAAAATACTAAAAACACAAAACTAACACAAAATATTAAATAACGACACAGCTAAAGGATTAACTAATGTAAATAAAGGGGTCCAAATATGCAATATTTGATACTTATCACTCATCAAATATTCCTTTAGTGCCACTATTCTTCCTGTTCATTGCTGAAGCTGCTCCGTACTCTGAGGTGCTTGCATGCCCAGAATCGCCTTGTTCTTTTCGGGATTGGCCTCGATTCCTCTCCGGGAGACAATGAATCCAAGGAATTTTCCCGAGGATACTCCGAATGCGCATTTGGAAGGATTGAGCTTCATCCCGTAGTGTCTCAGCACATCAAAAGCCTTTGCCAAATCTGTAATGTGGCCGGCTGCCTGCCTGCTTTTCACCAGCATATCATACGTGTGTGTACACCTCCATATTCCTTCCAATCTGCTCCCGAAACATTTTGTTGACCAATCATTGATACGTGGCCCCTGCGTTCTTCAAGCCGAAGGGCATTACTTGATAGCAGTATAGACCTTTGTCCGTCATGAAGACTGTCTTTTCCCAGTCGGATTCGTGCATGGATGTCTGGTTATATCCTGAGAATTCAGATGTGGAGATTATAATTACTCGCAAGTGCACGAGTTAGGTGTAGTATAGCTTTTGCAAGTGCGAGGTCGATCCACAAGGAATTGCGTTGCAAAAATCAATTCTTATCTAAACTAATCCTATTTTAACGTAGTTTCGAATTTTGGGATTTTTGAATAAAGAAATAAACAAACATAAATTAAACAAAATGACAATAATCAAATGATAAATGAATAAGGTTTCAGAATTCACCTCACCAAATCGAAGCACACATTCTCATGTTTAGTTCATACATTCGACACGCTATTAGACTCAATGCATGTTCTATTGTTTTTATAAAATCCTATTGAAAAATTCAATGAATCCATCTCTATTACGAAAAGCAATGCATATCCAATTTAATTCAAAAGATCCAATGTATCCATGCTTTGCACAAAAGACAATGGATATCCAAAGTAAACCAAAAGATGCAATGTATCCGTTGGATGAAACACAATGAATATCCAACGTTTTCATGATTTATAAACAACAATCAATCACAATTTTGTCATACAATTGAATTGAAACAAACAAACATTACATTAAATGACGGAATTGTACGAACTAAGACATAAAAGTATGCAAACAAATCAATGGTGAGGCTTCATCTTCAACCTTAGTTGAACATTTAGCCTCTCATGATAACAAAATCATAAAGAAACTAAATTAACTTCATTCAAAACAAAGCACTTACAAAAGAATTGGAGTTTAGAGCTCCAAAAACCTAGAAAAACGAAAATAGACAAAGCACGGCGCCCCTGGCGCTTCTCTGTACGTTTACAATATAAAAGAATGATATTTATAAGATAATTTTAGGGTTTTAGCATTGCCAGGTTGGCCGAGTGTGCTCGATCGTACTCTTGGAGCGCTCGATCACACTCGAGCATGAACTTTCCATTTTCGATGGGCACAAGTACGCACAATTGCACTATAGGTGCGCTCGAGCGCACTACCTGCAGAATTGGCCAACTCTTAGGAAACATGACTTTGTAAATCTTTTAGTTAGCTTTCCAATGACACCAAGATCGCTTCAATCCAAGCTGTACAACTCTAGATATGGCCTTTTTAGTGGGATCATCGGGTGCGAATCATCGCTCGATTCAAATTTGCTGTCAATGCTCCCTGAAGTGTCTTAAGCCCCAGAATTAATGGATTTTCCCCTTAAAGGCGCAGTTTTCCCTTAGCAACCTATAAAACACTAAAACACCAAAACTAACCAAAACATCATAAAATAATAAAGCTAAAGGCTTAGCAAATCCAAATTAAGGGGTCCAAATATGCAATATTTGGCACTCATCAAATACCCACAAACTTACATTTTGCTAATCCCTTAGTAAAACAAAATGTAAAACAAAATGAAAGCAAGAAACATAAGTCCGCTATCATGAGAGAGACGATTGCATTTAGCATATGCAACAAGCCTTTTAAACCTCTAGGCATCCCTACTAGACGAGTGAAGTCTCATGAGGGTTTAACAGAAATGATGCCTACAAACATTTTAGCACTATGTCATTGACAAACATAAATTTCCACACAAACACATGGCTCTCACATCATGAGCAAGCTTAACAAAGTGAACACCACAATCACATCATCAAGTCAACCACAAATCATTCAACTCAAAGATGGAAGTTTGAGACAACACCATGCTCCAATAAGTGCAAAGTGAAATTAATATACAATCATGAGGCTTCAATATTTCACAAAGTTTTGTGTACCTCAAAATTCATAGGAATTCTTTTAGATGAAAACAACCAAGGCTTAGTCATGACATGTATTTTTTTTTTTTTCATTTTTTTTGGGCCAGTGACTCCCAAACCAGACGGTTTTAGGGCACTAGATGTAAAACATCCCTAAGGGCTTAATGACTCAAGTCAAAAAGGCTATGAAGCCAAACTAGCCATACAATCAACCAATCTTGAGTTTCACACCTTTTTACACGAACACTCAATGGTTAATGAGGCGAGATGTCTAGTTACTCAGTAAGGACTCAAAATGATGATTTTTTTTTTAATTTTTTATTTATTTATTAAGCCAAGGTTATTGCATCAACAAGTCATCCAACAAATCTCAAGATATACACTAATCAATTCAAATCTCATACCACATAGACTCTATGCTAATGTGCTTGTGATGGTCAACTCAAACATGTGAAGTCTCTCTAATCCAAAAATGAGTCAAGAGACTCAGATTCCTAATGATGATGATGGATTCAATATGTTAAACCAACCAATGACATGCAAACCACAATTATAGTGTAACTCACACTCAACAACAACATAGCAAATTTTTTATTTATTTTTTTATTTTTAACAAAACAAACAGATAACAACAAACAAACAGACAGAGTGTTTGTCCACACCCCCAAACTTAAATGACACATTGTCCCAATGTGGCAAGAGATAAAATATTGTGGGATGAGGAACCGGAGTGTGCAAAAGGGCAGGGTGTCCCCCAAACTTGAACACCACGACACCTGTCAACAACTAACAGCAATCTTTTCTCACTGGAACAAACATCAAAAGATTGATTGCTATTAGAAACAAAAAAAATAATAATAAAATAAAATAAAATGACAAGAAATAAAATAACAAAAGAAAAGAACTCGAAAATGAAATGCGGAAAATAAAAGAGAAAGAATGCCGCACTGTCCTCGATCATTTGGGTGTCCAACCAATCCCTTCCACAATTTCTTCTTCAGAATTTGATGCCCCTTTGGAAGGATGTTTTGCCATCTTATCTAGCCAACTTGCTTACTCCGAAAGATTTCCTTAGGACACCTACTACTTGATTTGCGCCCTTGTGTGCATGATTCCTTGAAGATCTCAACATAAGATGGCTCTTTAAGACATTGAAAAGATGAAGCTTGTGGTCCATGTTGTGTCTGAAGAGGGATTGTGATGAAGGAATGAGCTTCAGTACTCACTTCCGTATTATTGGACAGATTTGGAGCTCAATTTGCTCCCAGTGCTCAACTTGCTCCAAGTGCTCCTTTTTTCTCTTCCTCTACATTGTTTTTCTCTTGCTCATGTATCATGTCAAGGTCCAGATCACACTCAAATTGAGTAAAACACTCTTCCAAGGAATCCTTGGTTCTAGGCTCCTTAACAATATCCTCAACAATTTCCTCATTCCTAAGTGTGGTTGTGGCTTGGACATTCTCATGATAAGAGTTACTTGTGTCATCCCCATCAATCATGTACTGCCCTCTCACCATCTCCTAACTTCGAAGCGCTTCCTCCTCGTTGTCATCCTCTATGCACTCATTGTCCCAATATTGAGTCATTGGGTCAAGTTTGATGTTCACATGAATGTTCATTGTTACTCTGATCAATCCATTTTTCCATCGCTGCGGTAGCTTGAGTGTCGGCATCTTTTAGCTCTAGTATAGATTGTTGTAGTTCTTGTATGCCCTGGTTGCCTATTTCCTTGAACGCTGTTGTGTCAATTAATTAACTCACAAGTGCACGAATCGTTTGCAATATAATGTTTTGCAAATGCGAGGTCGAACCCACAGAGAATTGTGTTTTTGAATAACAAATTTAAATCTAAACTAATTAAATCTTAACCTAGTTCCAAAAAGTTTTTTTGAATTTTGAGTTTTGAAAATAAAAGGATAAACATAAACTAAATAAAATAAAACAAAAGATAAAGACTAAGGTTTAGGAATCCACACTCACCGAATCATAACAACATACTCCATGTTCATCAATATTTATCCGAAGTTCTCACAATTGAAATCTTAGATATGTTTTACTATGTTTCAACAGTTAATCAAAATCATCCCATGTATCCATTCATTACACAAATCACAAAAGGAATCTAATATCAATTAAATCATCCAATGTATCTGTAAATCACAAAAGATATCCAATTTTAATTGAAACACCTAATGTATCCGTAGAACAAATCACAAGGGATATGCAATTTTTGAGCAAATAAAATCAAGCATTCAATTGTACTGAATTATCTCAAATCATCAAGTGCATCCTTGAATCACAAAAGATATCCAAGAATCATTCAATCCAATTGAAAAGAAGTAAAACAATTGAAATATAAAATTGAATAATATCGAATAAATAAAGACTTACATAAAAGTGATGTTGTTCTTCATCGGTGAGGCTTCATCCCAACCTTAGTTAGAAATTTAGCTCCACATAAAAATAAAGCCTAAATCTAAACCTAAACTAAACAAAAAAGAAAAAAATTGCTGAATTTTATTCTCTAAAATTGTATATCTTTTCTTGAATGCAAAGAGGTCTATTTATAGGCTTAAGGAAGTCCTAGAAGCCTTATTAAACCTAGATAATTTGGAGGTCTGTCTCCCAGTCCAAATAGAAGCTTGAAATCGGAATAGGATTCGTCCAGATTTGTGTCCTTTTATTGCGGGGTGATTTTGGCATAGTAATCGTCCGAATTAGAAAAATCCTATCTCACAACGAATTGTAGTATTTTGAGTTAGCTTTCAAATGCCGCTAGTATCACATCAATCCGATATTTGAGCGGAAAGTATGGTCAAAATACGGAGACATGTGCAAAATCTGAATTTGAAAATCCAATCCGAAATTTTATCCAATCTGAAATTTAATCCAATCTGAACTTTAATCCGATTTAATCTTTTCTTGGATTTGATTAAACTTAACCACATCATTAGAGGTCTTCCCAAAGTGTGCTTTCTTCCAAACATCTTTCCCTTTAAAGCTGTAGTTTTTCTTCAACGACCTACAAAACACTAAAAACACAAAACTAACACAAAACACTATATAATGACACAACTAAAAGCTTAACTAATGTAAATAAAGAGGCCCAAATATACCATATTTGGCACTTATCAAATACCCCCAAACTTACATTTTGCTAGTCCTTTAGCAAAACAAAATAAACAAAAATTAAAAGCAAGAAACATAAATCCTCTTTTGTGGGAGAGGTGATTGCATTCAGTATATGCAACAAGTCTTTTAAACTTCTAGGCATCCCTAGTGGACGAGTGAAGTCTCGTGATGGCTTAACAGGAATGATACCCACAAACATTGTCGCACTATGTTGTTAACAAGAAAGAATTTTCACACAAACCATAGTTCTTATTCATAAGCAAACTTAAAAAGACAAATACCATCGTCACAATCAAAAGGAAATCCAAAATCAAATCACTCATAAATAGACAATTGATGCCTCATATGTTCTGAAATGTGTAAAGTGTAATTAACATATAATTATGAAGCTTTCAGCTTAAACTCAAGACAAGTTCCATAAAATTTGTAAGAATCCCTAACATATGAAACAACCAAGGCAAGATATGCATTTATTTATTATTATTATTTTTTTTATAGGCTCTGCAATGTCTAACTCCCTTAAGCTTTCTAATTGACCCATATAACAAGTATTAGGCCAATGACTCCCAAGCCAGGTAGCTTTAGGGCACTAGATGTTAAACATTCCTAAGGGCTTATTAACTTAAGTCAAAAAGGCTACGAAGTCAGATTAGGCATATCATAAATCAACACTGAACTTCACACCTTTTGACGCGAACACTCAATGCTTAATGAGGCAAGAGGTCCGGTTACTCAGCAGAAAACTCAACATGATCTTTCTTTTCTTTTTCCTTCTCCTTTTTATTTATTTATTTATTTATTTTTTATATCTTGCAAGCCAATGGTTATTCATCAATAGGTCATCCAACAAATCTCAAAGACAACGAGCTTAAGCTCAAACATCATACCTCATAGAAAATATGCTAATGTGCTAAAAAAAATTTATCTCAAAGCAAGTGAAATCTCTTTTACCCAAAAATAAGTCAAAGGACTCAGACTCCTAATGACATAATATGATGTGTTCAACCCTTTAAGCAAGCTAATGAAATGCAAATCACAGTTATAGTTTAACTCAAACTTAACAACAACATAGCACAATTTTTTTTTTTTTTAGCACAAAAGGACAAATAAAAATAAACAAATAAGAACAAAAATAAACAGACAAAGTGTTTTTCCATAGCCCTAAACTTGAATTACACATTGCCCTCAATGTGTAGTATAAAAATACATTACTAGAAGTAAGGAAACATCAAGGTGTGAAAAAGGGGCAGGACATCCTCCAAACTCGAACACTAAAACACCTGTCATCAAAACTAACAGCAATATATATTTTTTTTCATAGAAACAAAAATCAAAATATTAATTGCTGTTAGAAACAAAAACAAATAAAAATAACATGTAATGAGAAAGGAAAGAAAGAATTTGTGGAGTGAAGTGCATAAAATAAACTGGAGGAGAAAACTTTACAGCGCTTTCCCCTATGATGCGAATGTCCAACAATCCCTTCCACCCCTTCTTCTTCAAAACTTCATACCCCTCTGGAAGGATGTTTCGCCATTTATGTAGAATTGCTTGCTTCGAAGGATCTTCTTAGAAAAGTGGTTCCTAGATTTGTGTGCTTGTGTGCACAAGTCCTTGAGTATCTTGAAATAAGATGGCTCTTTGAGACATTCAGGCGATGAAGCTTTGGGCTCTTGATGTGTCTCAAGAGGGACAGTGATGCAGGCTTGAGCTTTACTACTCACTTCCATGTCACTGGGTAGATTAGGATCCGTTGGGGGCTCACTGTTCTCATGGTGCTCAATTTGCTCAGGGTGCTCAACTTCTTCTTTTTTTTCTTCCTCCTCAATGTTATCCGCAATTTCCTCACTCTCAAGTGTGGTGGTGACTTGGGCATGCTCAACTTGCTCCTCTTTGTTATCCACAATTTTATCCTCATCAACCATGTAGTGTAAAATGAATGGACATTCGTTTTGGTGGTGAGTAGGATTATTACAATATTCACAAAACAAACATGGTTTGAATTTATTCATAACTCTGACATAGGCAGCCTTAACTGTCTTGAGTTGGTGTATTCTCTTTTTTAATTCATCAATGTGAGCAATTGGACAAAATTGAAATACCTCATCTTTAGGAAGATTATTTTTTGTAGCACTTTCCTCTCTTTCAAAGTTGGTGGTGGCTTGGATATGCTCATGATAAGAACTTCCTGACTCATCCTCATCAATTATGTAGTGCCTTTCAGCCATCAACTGACTTTGAAACTCTTCTTCCTTATTGTTATCCTCTATGCTCTCATTGTCCCAATATTGAGTCATTGGGTCTAGTTGATGTTCAGATGGGTGTTCATTCTCACTCTGTCCAATCCATTCTTCCTTCCTTGTTGTAGCTTGAGTGTTGGCATCTTTGAGCTCTTGATTGAATTACCACAGTTCTTGTAGGGCTCTGCAATTTGCCATGGTGGAATTCCTCAGCTCTTGGATGTTCTTGTCAGTTGATTGAATGAATTCTTTCATCATGTCTTCTAGTGATGTCTGTGGTGCAGGCTGTAGCACTTGAGTGGTAGACTGATAAGTGGGAGGTTGGGCTTGGTGATTGAATTGCAGATAGTTTGGATTGTGCAATTCCTGAAGTTGGGGAGCATAATTTCCTGTAGCCTAAGCTAACCACGAGAAATCAGATTGGTTGCTCTAGTCCAGGTTGTAAAAATTGGAATTTGTTTCAAACCCTGGGCTGGAGAAATTGATGTTCATTTGTTCATATGAAAAATTAGATCTAGCTGCTTTGATTTGGTCTAATTTGTCCCATAAGTCGTTGATCTCAGCTCGCAGATCTAGACAATTGTTTTGCTCATGATAAGGATTAAAACAATATGAACATGGTTTATATGAGTAAAATTTTTGAAGGTAATTGGTAGGAGCTGGTGTCCTACAACTAGGAGAAGTAAGTTGTGCAGAAAAATTATTAAAATTATTAAACTGAAAATCCATACTTTACCCTCACTCTATTAGCATGCAAATTTCCCACATAACACATTAACCATTTTTTTTCTTCTTTTTTTTTTAATTTTTTTTTTTAAATTTTTAAATAAAATAAACTAAAAAAAAACGACTAACACAATAAAAAAAAATTAAAACTAAAATTTAAAAACTCACAAAAAGGACCAAAAATAAATTTTTTGACAAAATTTTTCAGCTACTGCCAGTCTGTTGGTGCTACCTCTGGAGGTGCGCTTGAGCGCAGGCTGGATGGGATCGAGCGCAGGTGCGCTGATTCGTCAATGATGTTGCAGCTGCTTGCGTGTGCTCGAACTGAATCAGGGAGTTGTTGAGCACATGCGTGCACAACATGAAACAAATGCTGCCGTTGACCGTAAGTGTGCTCGAGCGTACTGCAGTTGCGCTCGATCGCACTTTCGTTGGTGTTCAGAAGGTGCTGTCTGCTGCGCGCTGGTCTATTGACTGGTGCTCCTTACGGAACAAGTGCGCTCAAGCGTGCTAATGTGCGCTCGATTGCACTCGGATCTATGTGCGGATAAGGATTCAGCAGAACTGCAAAATAAGCCAAAAAAACAACAAAGCAAAAGAAAAGCTTTTTTTTTTTTTTTATTAGAAATAGGAATAAAAATTGCAGAACAATAAAATCCTAATTATAACTAGTAGAAAGATAAAATCAATTTAAACATAAATTGTTTTTCAAAAATTGAACAATTCCCCGGCAACGACGCCAAAAACTTGTTGTGCAAATTTATTTAACTCGCATGTGCACGAATCAGTTGCAATATAATGTTTTACAAGTGTGAGGTCGAACCCACAGGGAATTGTGTTTTTGAAGATCAATTTATATCTAATTAAATCCTAACCTAGTTCCAAAAGGGTTTTGAATTTTGAGTTTTGAAAATTAAAGGATAAATATAAACTAAATAAAATAAAACAAAAGATAAAGACTAAGGTTTGGGAATCCATACTCACCGAACCATAACAACATACTCCATGTTCATCAATATTTATCCAAAGTTTTCACAATTAAAATCTTAGATATGCTTTACTTGCTTCAAACAATTAATCAAAACAATCTCATGTATCCATTCATTGCACAAATCACAAAAGGAATCCAATATCAATTAAATCATCAGATGCAAAAATCTACGGAATGGCTGCAGTTGCTGTGAGTGCGCTCGATCGCACTCGAGTCAGTGTACGAATGAAGATGCGGCAGTTAACAAGCGCAGGTGCGCTTGACTTGGTGTCTTGGCCATGACTGCGCTTGATCGTAGCAAGGCTGCGATCGATCGCACTAGCAGGGGCGTGTGGAAGGAGCTGCGGCAGAGCTGTAAAACATGCCAAAAAAAAAAAAACAACAAACAACAAGAAAATATATATATATACATATATTTTATTAGTAACAGGAATAAAACAAAACAAATTGCAGAAAAATAAAATCCTAATTATAACTAGTAGAAGAATAGAACTAATCTAGAAATAAATTGGTTTCAAAAATTAAACAATTCCCCGGCAACGGCGCCAAAATTGTTGTGTCAATTTTAATTAACTCGCAAGTGCAAAAATCATTTGCAATATAATGTTTTGCAAGTGCGAGGTCGAACCCAAAGGGAATTGTGTTTTTGAATAACAAATTTAAATCTACACTAATTAAATCCTAACCTAGTCCAAAAACTTGATTTGCAAATTATAATTACTCGCAAGTGCACGAGTCGTGTGTAGTATAGCTTATGCAAGGCGAGGTCAATCCACAGGGAATTGTGTTGTAAAAATCAATTCTTATCTAAACTAATCCTATTTTAACTTAGTTTCGAATTTTGGGATTTTTGAATAAAGAAATAAACAAACATAAATTAAACAAAATGACAATAATCAAATGATAAACGACTAGGTTTTAGAATTCACCTCACCAAATCAAAGCACACATTCTCATGTTTAGTTCATACATCCGATAAGCGACTAGACTCAATGCATGTTCCATTGTTTTTATAAAATCCTATTGAAAAACTCAATGAATTAATCTCTATTACGAAAAACAATGCATATCCAATTTAGTTCAAAAGATCCAATGTATCCATGCTTTGCACAAAAGACAATGGATATCCAAAGTAAACTAAAAGATTCAATGTATCCGTTGGATGAAACACAATGAATATCCAACGTTTTCATGATTTATAAACAACAATCAATCACAATTTTGTCATACAATTGAATTGAAAAGAACATACATTACATTAAACAACGAAATTGTACGAACTAAGATGTAAAAGTATGCAAACAAATCAATGGTGAGGCTTCATCTTCAACCTCAGTTGAAGATTTAGCCTCTCATGATAACAAAATCATAAGGAAACTAAATTAACTTCATTCAAAACAAAGTACTTACAAAAGAATTGGAGTTTAGAGCTCCAAAAACCTAGAAAAACGAAAATTGACAAAGCACGGCGCCCCTGGCATGTCTCTGTATGTTTACAATAGAAAAGAATGATATTTATAAGCTAATTTTAGGGTTTCAGCACTACCAGGTCGGCCGAGTCCTCTCGATCGCACTTGAGCATGCACTTCAAATTTTCGATGGGCATGAGTGCGGTTGATGACACTATATGTGCGCTGGAGCGTGCTACCTATGGAACTAGCCAATTGTTGTGAGACATAACTTTGTAGATCTTTGAGTTAGCTTTCCAATGACACCAAGATCGCTTCAATCCGAGCTCTACAACTCTAGATATGACCCTTTTAGTGAGAGTCGTCGGGTGCGAATCATCGCTCGATCCAAATTTGCTGCCAATGCTTCCTGAAGTGTCTTAAGCCCCAGAATTAATGGATTTTCCCTTTAAAGGTACAGTTTTCCCTTAGCAACCTACAAAACACTAAAAAAACCAAAACTAACTAAAACATCAAAAAATAATAAAGATAAAGGCTTAGTAAATGCAAATTAAGGTGTCCAAATATGCAGTATTTGGCACTAAGTCATCCATGAAACTCAAAAGTTCATGCCCTGAAGTTGAATCTACCTGTAAATCTATTAGTAGCAGTGGATAGTTGTCTTTTGGACATGCCTTATTGAGATCGGTGAAGTCGACACACATTCTCTACTTCCCATTAGATTTCTTCACCAATACTACGTTTGCCAACCAGGTAGTGTATTGGACTTTCTTGATGATGACTCCATTCGAATACGTCTCAATTCTCGCAAAGGAAAGATATGAGTTTTTCTCTCACAATCGAGTCTAACTGGGATCCTATTCTGACAACCTGTCCGGCTCACCAACCGAGAATTCTTCCAAATCCTCGACCAGCTTGCCACCTTTTAATTGCTATCTGTTCACCTCACAGCCGCCTTCCTGGGTTGGGGTCTTAGGGCACTCCTTCATAGAGACGTTGTAACATTGTCAGGCTGCTCGTTTATCACCACTTACCTCTCCGACTCCATGGTCCGTTGGAAACTTCATCTTGAGATGCATGTTGTGAAATTTTATTATACTCGCAAGTGCACGAATCGTTTTGCAATATAGTGTTACAAGTGTGACGTCGAACCCACAGGGACTTGTGTTTATGAAAACCAAATATATCTAAAGTAATTAAATCTTAACCTAGTTCCACAAGATAAGTGATTTTGACAATTTAATGGAAATTATAAAATGACAAAGTGGAATTTATCAAATAACAAAGTACTAAGGTTTTTGGAATCCACACCCACCAAATCATAACAACACATCCTCATGATCATCAATACTTCCAAATTTTCTCTACATAACATTCTTGGTTTTCACCAAGATTGTTATAGATAATATTATCATTAAAGCTCAATAAAAATCTTAGGTATGTTCTCATTCGCTTCAGAATTAATTAAATTATTCAATGAATCCATTCTTTGCACAAATCACAAAAGATATCCAGTTTAAAACCAAATCATCAAATGTATCTGTTAGAACGAAACACAATGAATATCAAATGTTTTGATAAATTAAAAACCCAAGCAATCAATTAAATGAAACAATCTCAAAACATTAATTGTATCTGTAAATGACAAATGATTTCCAAGAATCATCTCACTAATTGAATTGAAGTAGAACAATTAAAACATCAAAAAGACATTTATTTTTTGAAAAATATCAAATTACATGAGAATGAGGTTGCTACTCATTGATGAGGCTTCATCCTCAACCTTAGTTGAGGGTTTAGCCTCACATAACTAGGAAAATACAAACTGCATTTGCGGAAATCGACAATCACACAAGGCCCTAGGGCATGGTATCTACTCCCGGTTCCCTATGTTGATTAACCTAAGAAACTGTGATGGCGTTCTTTTGTCACTTTATTAAGCCTAGGACTCGGTCATCTAAATTGACTTAAATAACATAAATCCAAACACATGTATATGATAATCTGGCAAACACATATGAAGAATTCAAGTAAACAGGAATTAATCAAATTAAACATCAAAAATATAATTGTAGCAAAGGCACCAATATTGCAATCCTAAACAAACATGATTAGGGCTTCAAACAAGCCCTAATTAAAATACTAACTACATTACAAAAATAAAAGGGGAATAGAAGAGAAACCCAAAATCTTCTTAATCCAGCCTTCAGTCCTTTTCTAGAGCTTGTGTCTGCTTCTCCATACTTTTTCCTAGAGGCTTAGAGGCCTATTTATAGGCTTAGGAAAACCCTAGAAGCCCTAGAAACCCAATTAGACTTGTTGGTCCAAGTTCTAGTTCAAGTAGGACTCTTAAAACCTAATCTGATGTGGAAAAGGAGTTTCTGACGTATTTGGGCACATTTGGGCACTCGATCGCAAGAGGGGGGCGCTCGATCGCACGCTTGCGATCGATCCTTGTGTTGGGCGCTCGCGCATATACCTGTGCTAGCACTTGGATTGATATGTGATCGACTTTTGGTGCCCTCGATCCTGCCTATCTTGCACTCAAGTGTAGGTGCGCTCGAGCTTAGATTGGGCTATGATCGATCCTATGGCTTCCAGCTTTTTTCCCTATTTGTCTTTTAAGTCCGAAACTTGCCGGAAACACTTGCTTTTCTTCAAAAACCCTAAGAACATAGAAAACATAAAAACAATGCAAACCATCAAATAATAACAAAACTTAGAGCCTAACATATGTAAATTAAGGGGCTAAAATATGAATATTTTAGCACTTATCACACCCCCAAACTTACATATTGGTAGTCCCTTAGCAATACAAAACTAAAAATAAAAACAAAAGATAAAAACAAAAAGGAAAATCATTCTTTCGTGGGTTGTACGATTGCATTTAGCATATGCAACAAGCATTTTAAACCCCAGGTATCCCTATTAGGACGAGTGAAGTCTCATGAGGGTTTAACAGAAATGTTACACACAAACATTATGCAAACATGTTAACTCCAAAAATTTAAAGTATCACTCAAAACACCGATTTTCATTCATTAGCAAGCTTAAAAGAATAAACTTCATCTTCGCCATGAATTGGAATTCCAAAGTCTAATCACTTACAAAAGACAAGCTAAGGCATCACAAGTTCAATTTAGTGTAAAGTGAACTAGCACATAACTACGAGGCTTTCAAATTATTTCCATTGTGCAATGACTCAATACCTCAAAGTTCACTGGGATTCCCCAGCAATGGCGTCAAAAACGTGTTATACCAAATACTACCAAAATTAATAGACAATATTCGATACATTTTACTCGTAAGTGCCCAAGATCAAAACGATAGTATAGCAGGTGATGCGTGCCAAATATTGCACATTTGGACCCCTTAATTGACATTGGTTAATCCTTTAGCGGTGTCGTAATCTAATGTTTTTAGTTAGTTTTGTGCTTTTAGGTTGTTGAAGAAAAAATGTAGCTTTAAAAAGAAAAATGCAAAGTTTGGAAGAAAGTTGGAAAATCAGCCATTCAAAGTAGGATCAAGCGCACCATCTTGCGTTGGAGCGTATGTGTGTTGTTCCACAATTACCTACCTAAAATAATAGACAAATAACTGGATGATTTACCCGCAAGTGCACAAGGTCAACGTAGTAGTATAGTATGCAAATACAGGGTCATTCCCACGAGGACTGCTGAATCTTGTCTTAAAATCAATTCCCAAAGTAAAATAAAACAAGAGATTGGATTTAAATTGATAATGATAAAAAGGTAGGGCTTTGATATCCACCACTAATTATATTAAGCTAATATATCAATATGCCAATGTTTCGATCAAGTTATGTCTATCTAATGTTTGTCAACCTAAGGGCATGGGTTTATATTCCTTACGCTATAGATTTCCCTAAGCAACGAGTTAGGCATGGGTGTATACTCTAACTTTTTTCTTCCCAAAAGGATTTAGCATGGTGTATACTAAGTTGTTCTTTAGAAAAGCATATGTTCTATGGAAATCGACAAACACATGAGGCCTAGGGCATGGGTGTATACTCCCAGTTTCTCATGTTGATTAACCCAAGAACCCGGTGTGGATTACTTTTGTTACCTATGTTAAACCCAGGACTTGGTCATCCAAATTGATTTAACTAACTAGTCCATACCACATGCACATGTTGATCAGGCACACACATATGAGGAATTCATGAAACTAGGCATTAATCAAGTTATATATCATAACAAGATCATCACAAAGGCGCCAATATTGAATATTAACAAAACATAACTAGGGCTTCAATCTAGCCCCACTAATTAAATTAGCTACACATAGAGTTGATGTTAAACATCATCATAATATAAAAGAAAAGAAAGGAAAAGAATAAACCTGAAACTTGAACTTGAAGAGCTTCTATTCTTCTCCTTACAAAAGCATACCTACTCTAGAGGCTTAAGGATCTATTTATAGGCTTTAGAAGTCCTTGACAAACTAGTAAACTTAAGAATTTTGTATGGTTTCAAAACCTATTACAATTGGGAGTTGGAAAACCCTAATATGGAAAGAATGATAATGTGGCCGCAGCTTTGAAGTGTCTCCTGCGCACAGGTATGATTGATCGTAGCCCGTGTGCGCTCGATCGCAGGTCTGCGATCGAGCCTCTTTTGTTATGCACTCGAGCGCTCATGACCTGCTTCATGCTGTGTCTTCTTTGGTACTACGCTCGATCACTGGGAACCTGTGATCGATCGCAGTGTGAGGGGCTCCCATTTTTTCCATCTTCTCTCTTTGAGCCCAAATCTTCCAGATTTAATTCATTTTCTTCCAAAAACCTACAAAAGTATGGAAAACACAAAAAGGAATTAAAATGACCTGATTAACTAAAACCAAAGGATTACAACATGTAAGTTAAGGGCTGAAAAATATAAATATTTTAGCACTTAACACACCCCCAAACTTACATATTGCTAGTCCCTTAGCAATACAAAGCTAACAACAAAAGTGAAAAACAGAGAACAAAAAGATAAATCCATCTTTCGTGGGATGTACAATTGCATTTAGCATATGCAACAAGCCTTTTAAACCTCTAGGAAGTCCCTAGAGGATGAGTGAAGTCTCGTGAGGGTTTTTCAGAAATGTTACCCACAAACATCATGAACAGTTCATGTTATTTCAAAAATTAAAGCATCACTTCAAGATCATGATTTTCATTCATTAGCAAGCTTAAAAAGATGAACTCCATCTTCACAATGAATTAGAATCTCAAAGTGCAATTACTTACAAAGGACATGCTAAAACATCACAAGTTTGAAAACAATGTAAAGTGAACGAGCACAAAATTATAGGGCTTCCAAATCTTTCCAATGTGTAATGTCTCCATATCTCAAAATTCATTGAAATCCTTATTAGAATGAACAACAGTGGCATATTTCTTTTTCACTTTTTTTTTTGGTCAAGTTGTACAATGTTTGGTTCTCTTAAGCTTTCTAACTGACCCTTGTAGCAAGTGTTAAGTCAATGACTCCCAAACTAGATGGTTTTAGGGCATTAGGTGTAGAGACACCCCTAAGGACCTACTAACTCGAGTCAAAAAAAGGCTACAAAACCAAACTAACCATGACATTGATCAAATCAGCATTTTTCACCTTTTGACGTGAACACTCAATGCTTTGAGGCAAGAGGTCTAGTTACTCAGTGAAAAGCCATCAATAATCATTTATTTTACACACACACACACACACACACACACACACACACACACACACACATATATATATATATATATATATATATATATATATATATATATATATTTTCCAAAGCAAATATGACAGCTAATAATTCTTTCTTAGTGGTAGAATAATTTAGCTGGGCATCATTCAATGTTCTAGAAGCATAATAAATGGCATGAGGTACCGTCTTGATTCGTTGACCCAAGACAGCTCCTACGGGAAAGTCACTGGCATCACACATGAGCTCAAAGGGTAGACTCCAATCAGGTGCCTGCATGATTGGTGCAGATGTGAGGAGCTTTCTCAGTGTGTTGAAAGCAGTCATGCATTCTTTAGTCCATGCAAACTTGGCCTCCTTCCTTAGCAATGCATAGAGGGGTCTAGAGATCTTGGAGAAATCCTTGATGAACCTTCTATAGAATCCAACATGTCCAAGAAAACTCCTCACCCCCTTGACTGTCAGAGGTGGGGGAAGTTTGGAGATGACATCTATCTAGGCCTTATCCACCTCAATGCCCTTGCTTGAAATAGCATGACCCAATACAATGCCTTGTTGAACCACGAAATGGCATTTTTCCCAATTGAGCACTAGGTTGCATTCTTCACACTTCTTGAGAACATTCTTCAAATTGTGGAGGCATTCATCAAAACTAAACCCAAAAACACTAAAGTCATCCATAAATACCTCAATGGTTTTCTCCACCATGTCTGAAAAAATGTTCATCATGCATCTCTGGAATGTGGCTAGGGCATTGCATAAGCCAAATGGCATCCTTCAGTAGGCGAATATTGCATAACTCCTCAGTCCAGTCTAGTCCAGCTAACCTCTCTAGCATTTGATCAATGAAGCGTAATGGAAAATGGTCTTTTCTGGTTACCTTGTTCAGCCTTCTGTAATTGATGCATACCCTCCACCCAGTGGTTACTCTTGTGGGTACCAGCTCATCATCTTCGTTCTTCACCACTGTGATCCTACTCTTTTTTGGCACTAATTGGACTGGACTGACCTATTTGCTGTTTGAGATGGGATAGATGATGCCCACATCTAGCAGTTTTAAGTCCTCTTCCTTAACTACCTCCTTCATGTGAGGATTGAGTCTTCTTTGTGCATCCCTAGTTGGCTTTGCTTCGTCTTCAAGGAAGATCTGATGCATGCACTTAGCTGGACTTATTCCTTTGATGTCAGCAATGGTCCACCCCAAAGTGGTTTTATGTTCTCTAAGAATTCTCAACAGCTTTTCTTCTACCCCACAACTCAGATTTGCAGCAATGATGACTGGTAGTGTCTTGTTTTCTCCTAAGTATGCATATTTTAGGTGTTCTGGCAATTGCTTCAATTCCAGCTTGGGTGGTTGGACAATAGAAGGAACAAGAAGGTATTAGTAGGCTCAAGAATCTCAAAGGGAGGAGTATACTTACTTGAGTATTTTGGAGAGGCCTCAAGGTGATGCACTATTTCAATGATGTCATTAGTAACATCTTTAGGTTCTGGCTCAATGTCCTGCCTTATGAAACTATGGGTGAGGGTGGCCTCCAATGGATCTTTATGTTGGTCCTGCAAAACTGTCTCACTAACATCTTGGATCATAGAAACATCAAAACATTCCAAATCTTCTTAAGGTAATTTCAATGCATCGAATATTTTGAACTCTATTGTCTTACCATTAACCTTCATGCTCACAATACCCTTTTTCACACCTATTGTAGTATCAGCAGTTCTCATAAAAGGGTCTTCCTAAGATAATCGGTAAAGGTGATGGCATAGGGGATTCTTCCACATCCAATACAATGAAATCAGCAGGTAAAATAAATGTACCTACCTTTACCAAAACGTCCTCAAGTATACCTCTTGGTCTTTTGATGCTTCTATCTGCCAATTGTAAGGTGATAGAGGTTGGTTGAAGCTCCCCCAATCCCAGCTTTTCATATACAGTGTAAGGCATCAAATTCACCCCTACTCCTAAATCCAGTAGTGCCTTTTCAAAAGAATGGTCTCCTATCCTGCAAGGAATGGTAAAACTACCTGGATCTGTTAGCTTTGGTGGTAATTTTCTTAACAAGACTGCACTTACCTCTTCTGTTAAGGCCACTGTCTCATGCTCCTGAAACTTCCTTTTGTTAGTGCAACACTCCTTTAAAAATTTAGCATATGAAGGAATTTGTTTAATTGCATCTAATAAAGGAATGTTGATTTCTACTTTCCTCAAGGTCTCAAAGGTATCCATGAGTTGCTTTTCTTTCTTTGGTTTGACTAACCTTTGAGGAAATGGGGTGCATTTACCTTCTCCATTTGTTTACCTTAGAAGTTGATGGTCCTTTTGGAGTTGCTTGAGGTGGCTCTTCAATTCCAATGACTTTACCATTCTTGAAAACTGTGACTGTTTTCAATTGCTGGTGACCCCTTGGACTGGGTATTGTTTGTGCTGGGATTTCATCCTACTTTCTTTGACTCAGCTCCCTTGCCATTTGTCCCATTTGTACTTCCAATCTTTGGACAGCTTGCTCGATCCTTTGAATGGACTACTCATGCTTGGCCTTGGTTTGTTGTTGCTCATTCACAAATTGCTGTTGTGAAGTCACTAGGGTGTGTATCATACTCTCCAGTTTGTTCAAATTTGACTCTTGAATTGGTTGGCTTGCTTGTTGGGAATTCTTCAGCTGCCCTTGATGGTTCTGATTATTACTCTATGAGAAATCAAGGTGGTTTTGCCACCCTGGCTTGTAGGTGTTGGAGTATGGATTGTTCTTGTAGGGGTAATTGTTTTGTCCCACATAGTGTGCTTGCTCCTGATCTGCAAATGAATATAAAGTGCAAGTTTCAGTAGTATGACCTACTTGAGAACACACGGCACATACCTAGAATTGGGTGACTGGCTGACTGGGAGAGATGTTCTGAGTAGTCATGGAGTTTACAAGCATAAATAATGCCTTCTGCATGGCAGCCATCTGATTTTGCACTCCGCTATTTTCTTCATTCCTGCCTTTGCACTTTACACCTGGCCTCCTTTTGGATGGGAATTGTTGGGTGTGTTCACTCAACATCTCAAAGATCCTTATGGCTTCCTCAATACTTTTTTCCATCAGCATACCTCCACAAGCTGTATCAACAATACCCTTGTTAGTATCATCTAAACCTTCATAGAAAATTTGTACCTGATCATCTTGAGGGATGTTGTGATGTGGGCACTTTAGAAGCAATGAATTGAAGTGATCCCATGCCTCGAAGAATAGATCTCCATCTCGTTGTTGGAACATTTGAAGTTCCCTTTTAAGTTGTCTTGTCTTCTGAGCTGGGAAAAACTTCTTCAAAAACTTGGTGGCTAATTCTTCCCAAGTATGGATAGAATCTGCGGGCAAACAATTATACCACAGTTTAGCATTATCTTTCAAAGAGAAAGGAAAGAGGACTAACTTGAGTCTCTCTGGAGTTAGGCCTTGGACATGCTGCTACTTGCATAAATCAAAGAATTCTTCAAGATGCAAGTTGGGATCCTCAGTAGCTGTGTCTCTGAAGTGAGTCAATGCATTAAGGATTTAAGGAGAAATATAATAGCTGTCTCCGACCTCTGTTTGATATGCTATGCATGAGGGTTGCTGGAGGTTTGCTGGAACGAATGCCTGTTTCATCGGTCTTCGTACCGGTGGTGGATTTGCCTCTAATGGTCTTGGCCCAATCGGACTCTCTTGCAAATCTTCCATCTCAATTTCTTCTTCTTCTTCTTTGTCTCTAGGTCGTTGTCGAATTGTCCACTCAATTTCAGGATCGAGTGGAATGACGGTTGAGTCTTGAGATCGATGACCTTGCATCAATTGAATTACAGCTTCAGTCAGGCAGCCTTAGTTCTGCTGGTCCGGATGCTCCCTGGAATTGCGCTCAATCGTAGGTTGGTGTGTTCGCTCGCACGGCGCTCAATTGTACTTGGCTGACGTCGATCGCAATCACAGAATGCTCGTCCGAAACCTGAAACAGAAAACAGAAAAACTTAAGAATCAATAGAAAATATTTTTGACAAAAACAAAATTGAAAATTGAAAATTAAAATAACAACTAAAGGAAATTAATTTTAAACAAAATTCTCCGTAGTCCCCGGCAACGGCGCCAAAAATTTGTTGTTCCACAATTACCTACCTAAATTAATAGGAAAATAACTGGATGTTTTACTTGCAAGTGCACGAGGTCAACATAGAAGTATAGTGTGCAAATACGGGGTCATTCCCACGAGGACTGCTGAATCTTGTCTTAAAATCAATTCCCAAAGTAAAATAAAACAAGGGATTGGATTTAAATTGATAATGATAAAAAGGTAGGGCTTTGATATCCACCACTAATTATATTAAGCTAATATATCAATATGCCAATGTTTCGATCAAGTTATGTCTATCTAATGTTTGTCAACCTAAGGGCATGGGTGTATACTCCTTATGCTATAGATTTCCCTAAGCAACGAGTTAGGCATGGGTGTATACTCCAACTCTTTTCTTCCCTAAAGGATTTAGCATGGTGTATACTAAGTTGTTCTTTAGAAAAGCATATGTTCTATGAAAATCGACAAACACATGAGGCCTAGGCATGGGTGTATACTCCCGGTTCCCCATGTTGATTAACCCAAGAACCCAGGACTCGGTCATCCAAATTGATTTAACTAACTAGTCCATTCCACATGCACATGTTGATCAGGCACACACATATGAGGAATTCATGAAACTAGCTAATAATCAAGTTAGATATCATAACAAGATCATCATAAAGGCCCCAATATTGAATATTAACAAAACATAACTAAGGCTTCAATCTAGCCCCACTAATTAAATTAGTTACACATAGAGTTGATGTTAAACATCTTCATAATATAAAAGAAAAGAAAGGAAAAGAATAAACCCGAAACTTGAACTTGAAGAGCTTCTATTCTTCTCCTTATAAAAGCATACCTACTCTAGAGGCTTAAGGATCTATTTATAGGCTTTAGAAGTCCTTGACAAACTAGTAAACCTAGGAATTTCATAGGGTTTCAAAACCTATTACAATTGGGATCTGGAAAACCCTAATATGGAAAGAATGACAATCTGGCCGCAGCTTTGAAGTGTCTCTTGCGCACAGGTGCGATCGATCGTAGCTTATGTGCGCTCGATCGTAGGTCTGCGATCGAGCCTCTTCTGTTGTGCGCTCTAGCACTCGTGGCCTCCTTCATCCTATGTCTTCTCTGGTACTGCGCTCGATTGCAAGGAACCTATGATCGATCGCAGTGTCGGGGGCTCCCATTTTTCCCATCTTCTCTTTTTGAGCCCAAATCTTCCAAATTTACTTCATTTACTTCCAAAAGCCTACAAAAGTGTGGAAAACACAAAAAGGAATTAAAATGAACTAATTAACTAAAACCAAATGATTAAAACATGTAAGTTAAGGGCTGAAAATATGAATATTTTAGCACTTAACAATGTGGGCTCGAGCGCACCCACGCCCATAAGACAGCATCAGCACTCAAGTTCTGCACCACAAAGGAAGTAACGCAGGCATGAGTGCAATCGAGCGTACTGGCCATGCGCTAGAGCGCACTCACTCGGTAAGAAGGTGGTAAGACTCCTTTTCCAAGCCAGATAGGGATTTCAGACTTGTATTTGGACTGGGAAACAGACCTCCAAATTTCCTAGGTTTCCTAGGGCTTCTAGGACTCTACAAAGCCCTATAAATAGACCTCAAAGCTTCAAGAAAAATACACAATCCCATAGAACAAAATTCCACAACTTTTCTCTTTTTAGTATAAGTTTTCCTTTACAGTTAGGTTTTAGTTTTTTAGAGTCATGTGGAGCTAAATTCACAACTAAGGTTGGGGATGAAGCCTCATCAATGAAGAACAACAGTACTTTCATGCAAGTCTTTATTGTCTGATTTTATGGTTTAATATTTCAATTGTTTTACTTTTTTTCAATGTGTGGACTGACTCTTGGATGTGTTTTGTGATTCAAGGATATATTTGATGATTTGGGATAATTTCACATAATTGATTGCTTGGTTTTAATTGCTTAAATAATTGGATATCTCTTGTGATTAATTCTACGGATACATTTGGTCTTTTAATTGAAATTGGATATCTTTTGTGATTTACGGATACATCTGATGATTTGATTGAAATTAGATTTCTTTTGTGATTTGTGTAATGAATGGATACATGGGATGATTTTGATTAACTTTTTGAAGCATAGAAAACATACCTAAGATTTTATTTGTGAGAACTTCATATTAATATTGATGAACATGGAGTATGTTGTTATGATTCAGTGAATGTGGATTCCCAAACCTTAGTACCTTTATCTTTTGTTTCAGTTAGTTTATGTTGAGTATATTAATATTCAAAACCCCAAATCCATACCTCATTTGGAACTAGGTTAGGATTTAATTAGTTTAGATATAGTTTTGTTTTCAAAAATACAATTCCCAATGAGTTCGACCTCTCACTTGCAACCACTTTATTGCAAACAATTCGTACATTTCCGAGTATATTAAAAATTTTCACAAGTTTTTGGCGGCACGAGTGCACTCGAGCGTACTGATGTGTGTTAAATATTGCATATTTGAACCCCTTAATTTACATTGGTTAGTCCTTTAGCTGTGTCTTAATATAATATTTTGTGTTAGTCCTGTGTTTTTAGTGTTTTGTAGGTTGCTAAAGGAAAACTGTGCCTTTAAAGGAAAAAATGCACAATTTTGGAAGAAAACACACTTTGAAAGGACCTAGATGATGTGGTTAAATTTAACTCAAATGTTACAAAATTTGATCAAGTATCAGATTAAGATGAAAGTAGTGGCATTGGAAATCTAACTCAAATGTTACAAATTATTGTGAAATAGGATTTTCCCAATTCGGACATTTTCTATGCAAAAATCATCCCGCAATAAAAGAACGCAAACCTAGATGAATCCTATTTCGATTTGTACTAGGATTGCTTCCTAATTTGACTAGGAGATTGACACAGGTTTTTCTTGGGATTCCTAGGGCTTTTAGGGTTGTTTGCTCCCCAAAAATAGACCCCAAAAGCTTCAAGAAAGAAGAGGAGATGAGGGAGGCTGTAGAGAACAAAATTTCACATATTTTCTCCTTTTTAGTTTAGTTTTTCTTTAGGTTTAGATTTTATTTTCATAGTCATGGTTAGGTAAATTCTCAACTAAGGTTGAGGATGAAGCCTCACCGATGAAGAACAACATTACTTTCATGTAAGTCTTTATTGTCCGATTTTATGGGTTTAATATTTCAATTGTTTTACTTCTTTTTAATGTGTGGAATGATTCTTGGATATCTTTTGTGATTCAAGGATACATTTGATGATTTGAGATAATTTCACATAATTGATTGCTTGGTTTTATTTGCCTAACAAATTGGATATCCTTTGTGATTTGTTCTATGGATACACTTGGTGTTTTGATTGAAATTGGATATCTTTTATGATTTACGGATACATCTGATGATTTGATTGAAATTAGATTCCTTTTGTGATTTGTGCAATGAATGGATACATAGGATGGTTCTGATTAACTGTTTGAAGCATAGTAAAACATACATAGGATTTTATTTGTGAGAACTTCGGATTAATATTGATGAATGATGTACAGATTTAATTGTACTCGCAAGCGCACGAGTCGTGTGCAATATAGCGTGTGTGCAAGTGCGAGGTTGATTCACAGGGAATTGTGTCGGGAAAACTAATTTTTATCTAAACTAATCTTATTTTAACCTAGTTCCGAAGTTTGTCGTGCATTTGAAATTTAAAACAAAAACTGAAACAAAATGAAATAATTAAAAGATAAAAAGGGCACTAAGGTTTTCAGAATCCACGTCACCAAATTAAAGCATACATTCTCATGTGTTTGTTCATACATCCGACAAATAATCAAAACCTATGCATGTTCTATTGTTCCTATTAAAAGATTTAATGAATCCATCCATTTTACAAATAACAATGCATATCCAATTTAGTTCAAAAGATCCAATGTATCCATGCTTTGCACAAAAGACAATGGATATCCAAAGTAAATCAAAAGATGCACAGTATCCGTCGGATGAAACACAATGAATATCCAACTTCGGCATAGTCAAACACAATTTTGTCACATAATTGAATTGAAACGAACATACATTACATTAAGGTTGGAATTGTACGAACAAAACATGAAAACATAAAACTAATCAATGGTGAGGCTTCATCTTCAACCTTAGTTGAAGAATCAGCCTCTCATGACAAAAGCAATCATATAGAAACTAATTAACTTCATTAAAAATCAAATACTTACAAAAGAATTGGAGTTCAAAGCTCCAAAAACCCAGAAAACACGAATTTTGACAAAGTATGGCACCCCCGGTGCGTCTCCATATGTTTACAATGAAAAAGAATCATATTTATAAGCTAATTTTAGGGTTTTAGCACTACCAGGTCGGCCGAGTGTGCTCGATCGCACTCATGCAACATGTATTTTGCTGCGTAGGGCGAGAGTGCGCTTGATCGCACTAAGCGTGCGCTCAAGTGCACTTCCAGTCGGAATTTGCCTCCTCTTGTGAAACATGACTTTGTAGATCTTTGAGTTAGCTTTCCAAAGACACTAAGATTACCTCAATCCAAGCTATACAACTCTAGATATGGCCTTTTTAGTGGGACTCATCGGGTGCGAATCATCGCTCAATCCCAATTTGCTACCAATACTCCATGAAGTGTCTTAAGCCCCAGAATTAATGGAATGAGTTGCAAATACGACCATAAAGCCGCATTTTTCTATTAACAACCTGCAAATCACTAAAACACCAAAACTAACCAAAACATCAGAATATAATAAAGCTAAAGGCTTAGCAAATGCAAATTAAGGGATCCAAATATGCAATATTTGGCACTCATCAAATACTCTCAAACTTACATTTTGCTAGTCCCTTAGCAAAACAAAATGAAAGCAAGAAACATATGCCTACTGTCGTGGGAGAGACGATTGCATTTAGCATATGCAACAAGCCTTTTAAACCCCTAGGCATCCCTAGTGGACGAGTGAAGGCTCGTGAGGGTTTAACAGAAATGATACCCACAAACATTTTTAGCACTATGTCATTGACAAACACAATTTCCACACAAACACATTGTTTTCACATCATGAGCAGGTTTAACAAAGTAAACACCACAATCAAATCATCAAGCCAACCACAAATCATTCAACTCAAAGGTGGAAATTTGAGACAACACAAGCTCGAATAGGTGCAAAGTGAGACTAACACAAAGTTAAGAGGCTTCAATTTTTCTCAAAGTTTGGTGTGCCTCAAAATTCATAGGAATTCACACAGATGAAAACACCAAAGGCTTAGATCAAGACATGCATTATATATATATATATACATATATATATATATATATATATATATATATATATATATATATATATATATATATATTTTGTGTAGGTTGTGCAATGTTCGACTTCCTTAAGCTTTCTAATTGACCTATGTAACGAGTGTTGGGTCAGTGACTCCCAAACCAGATGGTTTTAGGGCACTAGATGTAAAACATCCCTAAGGCTTAGTTACTCAAGTCAAAAGACTACGAAGCCAAACTAGCCATACAATCAACCAAATTGAATTTCTCATCTTTTTACGCTAACACTCAATGCTTACTGAGGCATGAGGTCCGGTTACTCAATAAAAAGCTTAAACTGATGATCACACACACACACACACACACACACACACACACACACACACACATATATATATATATATATATATATATATATATATATATATATATATATATTCTATCCTCAAGCCAAGGTTTCATCAACACTTCATCCTACAAATCGCAAGGCACTCCCTAATCAATCCAAATCTCATACCTCACAGACTTTATGCTAGTGTGCTTGTGATAATCAACTCAGACATGTGAAGTCTCTCTAATCCACCAAATGAGTCAAAGGACTCAGATTTCTAACGACATCTAGTGTTCAAAAAGCTAAACACACTAATGACATACAAACCACAGTTATGACATAACTCATGCCCAATCAACAACATAGAACAATTTTTTTTTTTTTTTTTAACGAAAAAACAGATAAAAACAAACAAAAAGACACAAAGAAACAAAAAGACAATGTGTTTTTCCACACCCCCAAACATAAATGACACATTATCCCCAATGTGGTAAGAGATAAAATACCGTGAGATGAGGAAACTCGAGTGTGCAAAGGCCAGGGCATCCCCCAAACTTGAACACCAAAACACCTGTCAAAATCTAATAGCAATATTTCCTCGTAGAAACAAATATCAAAAGATTAATTGCAGATAGAAACAAAAGGAAAATGACACAAAATAAAATAAAAATAAGAAAGAAAGAAAATATGCAGAAATTAAAATGGGGAAGAAATTTTACAGTGCTTTCCCCGGTCATTTGGATGTGTGACCAATCCCTTCCACCCTTTCTTCTTAAGAATTTGATATCCCTCTGGAAGGATGTTTCGCCGTCTCAGGTAGCCTAGTTGCTTGCTTCGAAGTATCTTCTTAGGAACATGGTTCCTAGATTTGTGACCTTGTGTGCATAGATCCTTGAGAATTTCAGCATGAGACGGCTTTTTGAGACAATGAAGAATTGAAGCTTGGGGCTCATGAATTGTCTCAAGAGGGATTTTGATGAAGGAGTGAGCTTCAGTACTCACTCCCTTGTCACTGGACAGATTTGGAGTTGACGGGGGCTCAATGTGATCAATCTGCTCCTCTTTTTCTTCCTCCTCATGGTTATCCATAATGAAAGGCTTAGCTGTTGATGAAGATGATTTAGATGATGATATCTCAGTGGTTTCCCCATTTTCAATTTGCATCTAAGGAGTGGAGTCCAATAAGGCATCAACTTGCTCAAGTAACTTGTCAAGGTCTAGGATTTCAAACCCTTAGTATCTTATCTTTTGGTTTATTTTCTTTTATTTAGTTTATGTTTTCTTTTATTTTCAAAAACTAAAATTCAAACTTTTTTTTGAACTAGGTTAGGGTTAAATTAGTTTAGTTATACTTTGTTCTTAAAAAAAAAAAAAAAATACAATTCCGTGTGGGATCGACCTCGCACTTGCAACACTATATTGCAAACGATTCATGCACTTGTGAGTAGATTAAAATTTCACAACAAGTTTTTCGCGTCGTTTCTGGAGAATTGTTCAATTTTTTAAACCAATTTATTTCTAAATTAGTTTTATTCTTCTACTAGTTATAATTAGGATTTTCTTTTTCTGCAATTTTTATTCCTGTTACTAATAAAAAAAAAAGATTTTTTTTTTGTTTTTTTTTTTGGCTTATTTTGCAGTTCCTGCCGGACCAGATTTTCAGCAGCCGCTCGAGCGCACTTGTGCCACAAGGAACACCAGTCAACAGAGCAGCGCGCAGCAGACCTTCTGCTTCTGCCGCAGCTCTCTCCACACACCAATGCAAGTGCGATTGAGTGCAGTTCTACTATGCTCGAGCACACCCACAGCCAAGGCAGTATCCGATTCAGTTGTGTGTGCCTGCATTCAACAACTCCCTGTGTCAACTCTAGCGCACGTATGCTGCCGCATCATCACTAATGGATTAGCGCAACCGCACTTGATCCCAAACAGCCTACACTCGAACGCACCTCCACGGACAGCACCAAGACACTGGCAGTAGCTGAAAAAAATTTTACCAAATTTATTTTTTGTCCTTTTTGTGAGTTTTTTTGTTTTTTTTTTTTATGTTTTATTGTGTCAGTCATTTTTTTGTGTTAGTTTATTTTCTTTTAAAAAAAATTAAAAGAAAATGGTTAATGTTTTATGTGGGATATTTGCATGCTAAAGAATGAGGGTAAAGCATGGATTTTCATTTTAATGATTTTAATAATTTTTCTATACGACATGTTTCTTCTACTTGTAGGACACCAACTCCTACCAACTACGCTCAAATTTTTTACCCACATGAGCCATGTTCATACTGCTTCAATCCTTATCATCATTCTAGTAACTATCATTCCTGGGGACAAGTTTCTAATATTTCTTATGAGAAAATGAAAACTAATTTCTCCAGCCGAGGGTTTGAATCAAATTCCAATTTTTACAACCTGAACTACAGTAACCAATCTGATTTCTCATGGTTAGCTCAGGATACAGGAAATTATGCTCCCCAATTTCATGAATTGCACCATTCAGACTATCCGCAGTTCAATAACCAAGTCCTCCAGCCTTCATCATACGACTCTCCTCCTCAAGAATCATCAATTGAAGACATACTCAAAGCATTCATACAATCAACCGACAAATCCATGAAAGAGATGAACAGACTCAACTCCCAAGCCATACAAGAGCTGAAGAATAACACTATAGCCAATAGCAAAGACATACAAGAACTTAAGAATGAGTTCAGGGACTGAAAGAACTTCACTCATCAAGCTATGTCAAAGATGGAAGGACAGGTCAGTCATCTAGTTGCTGAATTCAACAGAATAAAGGAAGACGAGTTTCAGAATCAATTGATGACTAAAAGGCACTACATGATTGATGAGGATGATTCCGAAAATTCTTATCATGAGCATGCCCAAGTCACCACCACACTTGAGAGGGCGGAAATGGTGGATAACAATGAGGAGGAAGAAAGAGAGGAGCAAGTTGAGCACTCTGACCAGGACCGGAGCAATCATTCTAATCTTTCGTGGTATGCTTTGGCTACAGGAAATTATGCTTCTTAAGAATCATTAGGGGGAGATTTTCCAACTCCTCACGTCAATGACTTAGGTGAGAGAATGACCCAGCTATGGCAACTAGATTTGCCCATACTCAATTGCTTCACACTCACGCACCACATAAGTCGTGTTCACATTGTTATAATCCTTATCATAAGGTAGAAGATTGTCCATTCATTCGACACTACATGATTGATGAGGATGATTCTAGAAATTCTAATCATGAGTATGTCAAAGTCACCACCACACTTGAGAGTGAGGAAATTGTGGATAACAATGAGGAGGAAGAGGAAGAGGAGCAAGTAGAGCCCCTGAGCAAGTTGAGCACCATGAGCTAGTTGAGAACCATGAGAATAGTGAGCCTCCAGCAGATCCTAATCTATCCACTGACAAGGAAGTAAGTACTGAAGCTCCTGCCTGCATCACTGTCCCTCTTGAGACACATCAAGAACCTAAAGCTTCATCTCCTGAATGTCTCAAAGAGCCATCTTATGTCAAGATACTCAATGACTTATGCACCCAAGCGTGCAAATCTAGGAACAATTTTCCTAAGAAGATCCTCCGAAGCAAGCAAGTCAGCTACATAAGATGGCGAAACATTCTTCCAGAGAGCTATGAAGTTTTGCAGAAGAAAGGATGGAAGGGATTGGTTGGATATCCTCATGATCGGAGGAAGCACTACAAAGTTTTCTTTTCTAGTTTATTTTATACACTTCACTCCACAAGATCTTCCTTTCCTTTTCCATTATATTTTATTTTTGTTACAAACAACAATTAATCTTTTGATGTTTGTTTCTGTGAGAAAACATTGCTGTTAGTTTTGTGAAATGTGTTCTGGTTTTTATGTTTGGGGGACACCCTGGCCTTTTCCACACTCTGCTGTTTCCTTACTCACAGTAATGTATTTCTATACTACACATTGGGGACAATGTGTAAATCAAGTTTAGGGGTATGGAAAGACACTCTGCCTATTTGTTTGTTTTTATTTGTTATTGTTTGTTTATATTTGTTTATTTTTATTTGTCTTGATGTGCTAGAAAATTTGAAAAAAAAAAAAAAAATTCTATGCAGTTGTCAAGTTTGAGTTAAACGATAACTGTGGTTTGCATTTCATTAGCTTCCTTAAAGGGTTGAACACATCATCATGTCATTAGGAGTCTGAGTCTTTTGACTTATTTTTGGGTAAAAGAGATTTCAATTGTTTTGAGTTGAATTTTAATGAGCACATTAGCATGTATTCTATGCGGTATGATATTTGAGCTTAATCATGTTCTTTTTTGAAATTTGTTGGATGATCTATTGATAAATAACCTTGACTTGCAAGATAAAAAAAATAAAAAAAAACAAAAAAATGGAGAAGATCATTTTGAGTTTTTCACTGCTTAACTGAACCTCTTGCCTCATTAACTAGTGAATGATCATGTCAAATGGTGTGAAGTTTAAGTTGATTGATAGTATGACTAGTTGGCTGCATAGCCTTTTTTACTTGAGTTAATGTTAAGTGCTAAAATATTCATATTTTTAGCCCTTAACTTACATGTGTTAATCCTTTAGTTTTAGTTAATTTATGTCATTTTAGCTCTTTTATGTGTTTTCCTTGAATTTGTAGGTCATTGGAAGAAAAAGAAGCAATCTCAGAAGTTTTGAACTTAAAAAAGCTATTTTGGAAATTTTGGAGGCTCTGGTAGTGCGATCAATCGCAGGGGAGCTGCGATCGAGCGCACTATAGGCGAGGACCACAATGCGCAACGCACCCATGATCGAGCACCCGCACAAGGAGGATCGATCGCAGACATGCGATCAATCGCACACGGGCTGCGATCGAGCGGACCTGTGCGTGATGGCCAAGTCATCCGCCAGCCTAAATATGGAAAGTACAATTTCTAGGGTTTTGTAGCATTGTGCGAACTAGGGCTCAAACCTTACGATTTTTAGGGTTTCTAGAGTATTACTAAGCCCTATAAATAGACCCTGTAGCCTCTAGAATAGACACACAATTTCCAAGGAAAAGAATTGGAGCTCTTCAAGTTCAAGTTTCGGTTTATTCTTTTCCTTTCTTTTATTTTATTTTATGATGATGTTTAACATCAAACTTATGTGTAACTAATTTATTTAGTAGGGCTAGATTGAAGCCCTAGTTATGTTTAGTTAATATTCAATATTGACTCCTTTGTGATGATCATGTTGTGGTATTTAACTTGATTAATGCCTGCTTTCATGAATTCCTTATACGTGTGTGCCTGATCAACATATGCATGTGGTATAGACTAGTTAGTTAAATCAATTTGGATGACCGAGTCCTGGGTTTAATAAAAGTAACAGAAGATATTCACACCGGGTTCTTGGGTTAATCAACATGGGGAACCGGTAGTATACACCCATGCCCTGGGCCTCATGTGTTTGTCGATTTCCACAGAAATTATGCTTTCTTAAAGAACAACTTAGTATACACCCATGCTAAATCCTTTAAGAAAGAAAAGAGTTAGAGTATACACCCATGCCTAACTCGTTGCTTAGGAAAATCTATAGCCTAAGGAGTATACACCCATGCCCTTAGGTTGACAAACATTAGATATTCATAACATGATCAAAGCATTGGCATATTAATATATTATCTAAATATAATTAGTGGTGGATATCAAAGTCCTACCTTTTTATTATCAACAAATCAAAATTCAATCTTTGTTTTGTTTTACTTTTGGAATTAATTTTAATCAAAATTTAGCAATCCTCTTGGGAATGACCCCGTACTTACACCCTATACTATTGTGTTAACCTCGTGCACTTGTGGGTAAAACATACAATTATTTGCCTATTAATTTAGGTATTTGTAACAAGTTTTTGGCGCCGTTGGCGAGTATTGCGGCGAATTTTGTTTAGAATTATTTTCCCTTAGTTGTGTTATTTTAATTTTCAAATTTTCAATTTTGGTTTTTCCTTTAATTTATTTTTGTTTTAAAGTTTTATGTTTTTATAGTTTTTTTCCGCAGTTCTTGTTTTGCCTCTGGAGGTGTGCTTGAGCGCCCAACCATGGCGATCGAGCGCATCAGTATGATCGAACGCACCTTATGGTGCGATCGATCGCACATCCAGAGAACAGCACAGTTACTGCACTAACTATATATCTGATTTTTTTCTTTTGTTTCATGCAGGGTCATTCGAATTTGCATACTAGTAAGTTTTCTTTTTAAATTTCATTTTTTTTTCCTTTTTATTTTAACTTTTTTTTATTTTTTTTTATTTTAGTCACACATGTGGGGAGGCGTTCCGGCACCCCATGGACCATGTTCGTTATGCCATGACCCTTATCACCATGTTAGAGAATGTCTTATAATGAGAGAAATTTCTAACAAATTTAATGGGCAAAAGAACACATTGTTCTTTAGACCGGGGAATAGCCGCTATTTTGATTCCTGTAACCCAACATGGACCCAACAGTCCAATCTCTCATGGCAAGCTCAAGCTCCCGAAATTCATACTCAACAATCTCATGGACTGCAACATCACTCATCACAGCATTTCTAATGCCATGCATATTCCTCTCAATTAGCTCCACAACAGCAATGTCAGGTTGAACGACCTTCACTTATAGATATGATAAATACATTCATTAAGACTACACAGCAAGCATCTGAGGAGATGAAGACCTACTTCAAACTGAAAGGCAATAGTCTCAAAGAAGAAGAAGCATATCAAGAGGAGCCAACTTCAACCTATTGGCCTCCACAATACCAAGAAGAGGAGCCATCTCTCATATATGATCATTTGAATTCTTATCCACATCAACAATATCAAGAAGAACCACCTCCTCCAAAAAGGTCTGCCTTACAAGAAGCAGTTGCTGCCTTAGAAAAATAGTATGCTGACTTTACAAAACATGCAGCAGCTCATCTTAGCCGCTAAGAGGAAAGAGAGCAATCATTTGAATGGATGGAGGCCCACCTCAAGCAAAAATCAGATACACTTGAAGAAGAAGAAGAAGAAGACTGCCAAAGTCAAATGGTGGCCAATCCTAATGAGCATTACATGGAGGAAGAATGCACCTACTATCATGCGCAAACTGTCACACTGAGGAGTGAAAAGGTGGCTGAAAATCAAGTGAAAGAAGGGAAGGAGGAGCAAACCAAAGTTCCATAGGAGCCACATCAGGAAAGAGAAAAAAGCACTAAGATCTTTTCACAATTAGCTCTTATTCCTGAAACACCAAGAGGCCAAGAGAGAAGTCTGTTAGAGCTACCACATGAGCAAATTGAGGACATCAAGATAGAGAAGCTCCCTGAGTTTTCTTCCTATTATTCCAGTTCATGATTCCCCACCAGATGAAAAACTATTTGAGAAAACTCAAAGTGGTCTTCCCCGATCTATACACATCTGGAATCACCTTGCAGCAGAAAAGATTTATTCCCTTGGGTGCAAGAGAAGAAAAGATAGGTGTTTCAAGTTTAAAGTACCTTCGTCTGGTTGAAGACGTTAAACTTAGCGCTCATGGGAGGCACCCCATAATTTATCTTGTTATCCTATTTTTGTGTGTTTCATTTAATCTTTTTATTTATCTTTAGTTTTGTTTCCTTTTATTCGTTTTTTTTTTGCGTTTTTTATTTTGCAGGGACAAGTGTGCTTTAATTCAAGTTTGGGGGTGTGCTATGAGCCATGCGTTCCAAGATGATGTCGTCCATCTCTCGGGTACATTCTTTCCTTGTTTTAGACACATTGGCGACAATGTGTCATTTAAGTTTGGGGGTATGGGAACACATGTTGTTTATACACACTTTGTCCCAGTTTCACGTTATTTGTTTTGTTTGTTTGTTCGTTTATTTGAAAAAAAAAAAAACACAAAAACAAAGTTTATGCATGTGCATGTTTGCCATAAAATTTTAAGTTAATCTAAAAGAATTATGGCTTGAATTCATCAGTGAGCTTAAAATTTTGAACACATGATCTGATGAGAGAATTTGTTAATTGATTACTTGTCTAGGACAGTTGAAAAATCACATGTTTGATCTGATCACACAAGCACATTAGCACATCATTTGTGAGGTATGACATGAGGTCTGAAGTGCGTGTTTCTGTATCTTGGATGAAACTGGATGATTTATTACATGGACATTCTGGCATATATATATGTGAAGAAAAAAAAAAGATATAAATAAAAGATCATTGATAAGCTTTTCACTGAGTAACTGGACCTTTTGCCTCTGAGTGTTCACGTCAAAAAGGTAAAAAATTTTGATTTGATTGATGTCATCGTTAGTTTGGTTTTGTAGCCTTTTTTGACTCGAGTTAGTAGGTCCTTAGGGGCGTCTCTACATCTAATACCCTAAAACCATCTGGTTTGGTAATCATTGACTTAAAACTCGTTACATGGGTCAATTAGAAAGTTTAAGGGAATCAAATATTGCATAGCCTGACAAAAAAAAAAAAAAAACGAAGAAAAGAAATATGCCATTGTTGTTCATTCTAATAGGGATTTCAGTGAATTTTGAGATATGGAGACATTACACATTGGAAAGATTTGGAAGCCTCATAATTTTGTGCTAGTTCACTTCACACTGTTTTCAAACTTGTGATGTTTTAGCATATCCTTTGTAAGTAATTGAACTTTGAGATTCCAATTCATTGTGAAGATGGAGTTCATCTTTTTAAGCTTGCTAATGAATGAAAATCATGATCTTGAAGTGATGCTTTAATTTTGGAATAACATGAACTGTGCATGATGTTTGTGGGTAACATTTCTGGAAAACCCTCACGAGACTTCACTCGTCCTCTAGGGAATTCCTAGGGGTTTAAAAGGCTTGTTGCATACGCTAAATCCAACCGTACATCCCACGAAAGATGGATTTATCTTTTTGTTCTCTGTTTTTCATTATTGTTTTTTGTTTTGTATTGTTAAAGAACTAGCAATATGTAAGTTTGAGGGTGTGTTAAGTGCTAAAATATTCATATTTTTAGCCCTTAACTTACATGTGTTAATCCTTTAGTTTTAGTTCATTTATGTCATTTTTGCTCTTTTATGTGTTTTCCTCGATTTTGTAGGTCATTGGAAGAAAAAGAAGCAATCTCAGAAGTTTTGGACTTAAAAGAGCAATTTTACGAATTTTGGAGGCTCTGATAGTGCGATCAATCGCAGGGGAGCTACAATCGAGCGCACTACAGGCGAGGACCACAATGCGCAAGGCACCCACGATCGAGTGCCAGCACAAGGAGGATTGATCGCAAACCCGCGATTGATCGGGCACGGGCTGCGATCGAGTGCACCCATGCGTGATGGCCAAGTCAGCCGCCAGCCTTAATATGGAAAGTACAATTTCTAGGGTTTTGTAGCTTTGTGTGAACTAGGGCTCAAATCCTATGATTTTTAGGGTTTCTAGAGTATTCCTAAGGCCTATAAGTAGACCCTGTAGCCTCTAGAATAGACACACAATTTCCAAGGAGAAGAATTGGAGCTCTTCAAGTTCAAGTTTCGGGTTTATTCTTTTCCTTTATTTTATTTTATTTTATGACGATGTTTAACATCAAACTTATGTGTAACTAATTTAGTTAGTAGGGCTAGATTGAAGCCCTAGTTATGTTTAGTTAATATTCAATATGGGCGACTTTCTGCTGATCATGTTGTGGTATTTAACTTGCTTAATGCCTGCATTCATGAATTCCTCATATGTGTGTGCCTAATCAACATATGCATATGGTATGGACTAGTTAGTTAAATCAATTTGGATAACCAAGTCCTGGGTTTAATAAAAGTAACAAAAGATATCCACACTGGATTCTTGGGTTAATCAACATGGGGAACCGAGAGTATACACCCATGCCCTGGGCCTCATGTGTTTGTCGATTTCTACAGAAATTATGCTTTCTTAAAGTACAACTTAGTATACACCTATGCTAAATCCGTTAAGAAATAAAAGAGTTAGAGTATACACCATGCCTAACTCGTTGCTTAGGGAAATCTGTAGCCTAAGGAGTATACACCCATGCCTTTAGGTTGACAAACATTAGATATTCATAACATGATCAAAGCATTGGCATATTGACATATTATCTAAATATAATTAGTGGTGGATATTTGTTGTCACAATTATCTACCTAAATTATGGCAAATAATTGGATGTTTTACCTGCAAGTACACGAGGTCAACATAGTAGCATAGTGTGCAAATACGGAGTCATTCCCATGAGGATTGCTAGATTTTGCTTAAAATTAAATTCCAAAAGTAAAACAAACAAAGATTGAATTGTGATTTGATGATAATAAAAAGGTAAGGCTTTGATATCCACCACTAATTATACTTAGCTAATATCAATATGCCAATGATCCAATCATGTTATGAATATTTAATGTTTGCCAACCTAAGGGTATAGGTGTCTACTCCTTAAGCTATTGATTTCTCTAAGCAACAAATTAGGCATGGGTGTCTACTCTAATTCTTTTCTTTCTTAAAGGATTTAGCATGGGTGTCTACTAAGTTGTTCTTTAAGAAAGCATAAATCTATGGAAATCAACAAACACACAAGGCCTAGGGCATGGGTGTCTACTCCCGGTTCCCCATGTTGATTAACCCAAGAATCGCGGTGTGGATTAATTTTGTTACTTATGTTAAACAAAGGACTCGGTCATCCAAATTGATTTAACTAACTAGTCCATACCATATGCATATAATGGCCAATCACATACATATGAGGAATTCATGAAAACATGAATTAATCAAGTTAAATATCACAACATGATCATCACAAAGGCGCCAATATTGAAATATTAAATAAACATAATTTGGGCTTCAATCTAGCTCTTCTTGAAAGTTAGTTACACATAATAAAAATAAAAGAAAGGGAAAAGGAAAAGAAAGAACCGAAAACCGCTCCTAGAAGTAGCCTCCAAATTCCTCTCCCTAAGTTGTGCCTCTTCCAAGGATTTAAGGATGATTTAAATTGTGAGACTTAGGGGTCTATTTATAGAGCTTAGGAGGGTCCTAGAAGCCCTAGTAATCCTAGGAAATTCGGAGTTTTAAGTCCAAGTCCAATTAGGATAGAGAAAACCTAAATCCAAATCGGAGTAGGATTGCCCTGAATTGCGGTCTTAACTTACGGCGCGATTTTGACCTTGCGACGCTCCAAATTGGGGAAATGCTATTTCACAATTAATTGTAGCATTTTGAGTTAATTTTCTAATACCGCTTGAATCACAATAATCGGATATCTGAGCTGAAAGTTATGGTTAAAATACCGAGACATGTTCAGAATTCAATTTTGCATCCAATCCAATTTGTCTTCAATGTGAGTATTCCGAATTGATCCTTTCCTCTATTTGATTAAACTTAACCATGATTGGCTAAGCTCAACCATATCTTCTAGGTCTTCCCAATTTGCCCTTTAAGCTTGTAATTCTTCCAGAAACGCTTTCTTTTCTTCCAAAAGCCTATAAAACAAAGAAAATATAAAAAGGAAGTAAAATAACATGAATTAACTAAAACTAAAGGATTAAAACATGTAAGTTAAGGGCTAAAAGTATGAATATTTTGGCACTTAACAATATCAAAGCCCTACCATTTTATTATCATCAAATCAAAATTCAATGTTTGTTTTGTTTTACTTTTGGAATTAATTTTAATCAAAATTTAGCAATCTTCATGGGAATGACCCCGTACTTGCACCCTATACTACTGTGTTGACCTCGTGCACTTGCGGGTAAAACATACAATTATTTGCCTATTAATTTAGGTAGATATTTGTAACAACAGTTAATAAGCCCTTGGAGATGTTCTACATCTAGTTACCTAAAACAACTTGGTTTGGGAGTCACTGGACTAACACTCGTTACATGGGTCCATTAGAAAGCTTAAGGGAGTTAAGCATTACACAGCCTACACAAAAAAAATAAAATAAATAAAAAAGAGAGAAAAAGAAGAAAAAATGTTCATATTTTGCCTTGGTTGTTTCATCTGATGGGGATTCTTACAAACTTTGATGAACTTGTTTTAAGTTTAAATTGAAAGCTTAATGACTGTATGCTAATTTCACTTTGCACTTTTCAGAACATATGATATCTTAATTGTCCATTTATGAGTGATTTGATTTTAGATTCCATTTTTATTACGATGATGGTGTTTGTCTTTTTAAGCTTGCTCATGAATAAGAACCATGGTTTGAAACTTCATTCTTGTTAACAACATAGTGCTGCAATGTTTATGGGTATCATGCATGTTACACCCTCACGAGACTTCACTCGTTCACTAGGGATGCTTAGGGGTTTAAAAGGCTTGTTGCATATGCTAAATGCAATCGTCTCTCCCACGACACAAGATTTATGTTTCTTGCTTTCATTTTATTTTTTGTTTTGTTTCACTAAGGGACTAGCAAAATGTAGGTTTAAGGGTGTTTGATGTGTGCTAAATATTGTATATTTGAACCCCTCAATTTAAATTGGTTAATCCTTTAGCTATATCTTAATCTAATGTTTTGTGTTAATTCTGTGTTTTTAGTGTTTTGTAGACTGCTAAAGGAAAATTGGGCCTTTAAAGAGAAAAAATGTAAAGTTTGGAAAAAAGTATGCTTTGAGAAGACCTAGATGATATGGTTAAGCTTAACCAAATCAAGGAAAAGATTAAATCGAAATTTCTCTAATTGGAGTCAAAATCAGATTGTATTAAATTTTAGATTCTGCACATATCTCAGTATGTTGACCATAACTTTCTGCTCAAGAATTGGATTGAGGTGAAAGTAGCAGCATTGGAAAGCTAACTCAAAATTCTACAAATTAGAGTGAAATATGATTTTCCCAATTCGGACTTTTGTTATGCCAAAATTGTCTCACAATAAAAGAACGCAAATCAGGGCGAATCCTATTCCGATTTGTACTAGGATTTCTTCCTAATTTGACTAGGAGATTGAAGCACGATTTTTCTAGGATTCCTAGGGCCTATAGGGTTGTTTCTCCCTATAAATAGACCACAAAAGCTTCAAGAAAGAGCGGGAGATAAGGGAGGCTGCACAGAACAAAATTTCACAGCTTTTCTCTTTTTAGTTTAGTTTTTCCTTGGGGTTAGGTTTTATTTTCTTAGAGTCATGTGGAGCTAAATTCTCAACTAAGGTTGAGGATGAAGCCTCACAGATGAAGAACAATACCACTTTCATGTAAGTTTTTCTTATCCGATTTTATTGGGTTTAATATTTCAATTGTTTTACTTCTTTTCAATTTGTGAAATGATTCTTGGATATCTTTTGTGATTCAATGAGACATTTAATGATTTGAGATAATTTCACATAATTGATTGCTTGGTTTTATTTGCGTAAAAAATTGGATATCCCTTGTGATTTGTTCTACGGATACATTAGGTATTTTGATTGAAATTGGATATCTTTTGTGATTTACGGATACATCTGATGATTTGATTAATATTGGATTCCTTTTGTAATTTGTGCAATGAATGGATACATGAGATGGTTTTGATTAACTTTTTGAAGCATAGTAAAACATAAATAGGATTTTGTTTCTGAGAACTTCGGATTAATATTGATGAACATGGGGTATGTTGTTATGATTTGGTGAGTGTGAATTCTCAAACATTAGTACTTTCTTTCGTTTTATTTTACTTTATTTAGTTTATGTCGAGTCTTTTTCAAAACCCCAAAATCAAATATTTTTGGGAACTAGGTTAGGATTTAATTAGTGTAGATATAAGTTGCTTTTCAAAAACAAAATTCAATGTGGGATCGACCTCACACTTGCAACTCTTTTACTGCAAACGATTCGTGCACTTGCGAGTTATTAAAATTTTCACAACAATTGTTGTGAAATTTTAATGTACTCGCAAGTGCACGAATCATTTGCAATATAGTATTGCAAGTGCAAGTGCGAGGTCGATCCCACAGGAAATTGTGTTTTTTTTTTTTAAGAACAAATTATAACTAAACTAATTTAACCTTAACCTAGTTCCAAAAAAAAAAAATTGAATTTTGGTTTTTGAAAATAAAAGAAAACTTAAACTAAATAAAATAAAATAAACCAAAAGATAAAATACTAAGGGTTTGGAATCCGCACTTACCAAATCATAATAACATACATAACTAAACTAATTTAACCCTAACCTAGTTCCAAAAAAAATTTTGAATTTTGGTTTTTGAAAATAAAAGAAAACTTAAACTAAATAAAATAAAATAAACCAAAAGATAAAATACTAAGGGTTTGGAATCCGCACTCACCGAATCATAACAACATACTCTATGTTTATCAATATTAATCCGAAGCTCTCACAAAGAAAATCCTATGTATGTTTTACTATGCTTCAAATAGTTAATCAAAACCATCCCATGTATTCATTCATTGTATAAATCACAAAAGGAATCCAATTTCAATCAAATCATCACATGTATTCGTAAATCACAAAAGATATCCAATTTCAATCGAAACACCAAGTGTATCCATAGAACAAATCACAAGGGATATTCAATTTGTTAGGACAATAAAACCAAGCAATCAATTATGTGAAATTATCTCAAATCATCAAATGTATCCTTGAATCACAAAAAGATATCCAAGAATCATTTCACACATTGAAAATAAGTAAAACAATTAAAATATTAAACCCATAAAATCGGACAATAAGACTTACATGAAAGTAATATTGTTCTTCATCGGTGACGCTTCATCCTCGACCTTAGTTGAGAATTTACCTAACCATGACTAAGAAAATAAAATCTAAACCTAAAGAAAAACTAAACTAAAAAGGAGAAAATTTGTGAGATTTTGTTGTCTACAACCTCCCTTATCTTCCCCTCTTTCTTGAAGCTTTTGGGGTCTATTTATAGGGAGCAAACAATCCTAGAAGCCCTAGGAATCCTAGAAAAATTGTACTTCAATCTCCTAGTCAAATTAGGAAGCAATCCTAGCACAAATCGGTATAGGATTCATCGAGATTTGCGTTCTTTTATTGCGGGATGATGTTGGCATAGCAAACGTCCGAATTGGGAAAATCCTATTCCACAATATTTTGGAGCCTTTTGAGTTAGCTTTCCAATGCCGCTGCTTTCACCTCAATCCGATACATGAACGGAAAGTTATAGTCAAAATACTAAGATATGTGCAGAATTTGAAATTTAATCCAATCCGATTCCGATTGATTCTTGTTAAAGGGGACAAAAACTTGTTGTGCAAATTTTAAAATATTCACAAGTACACGAATTGTTTGCAATATAATGTTATGCTAAATGCAGTCGTCTCTCCCATGAAAGAGGACTTATGTTTCTTGCTTTCATTTTATTTTTCGTTTTGTTTTGCTAAGAGACTAATGAAAATGTAAGTATGGAGGTGTTTGATGTGTGCCAAATATTGCACATTTGGACCCCTTACATTACATTGGCTAATCCTTTAGCTATGTCGTAATTTAATATTTTGTGTGTGTTAGTTTTTTTAGGTTTTTGAACAAAAACTGCAACTTTAAAGAGAGAAATGCAAAGTTTGGAAGAAAGCTGGAAAATCAGCCATTCAAAGTAGGATTGAGCGCACCATCTTGCGCTCGAGCGCATGTGCGCACGATCCCAGCTGGGTTGTGCTCAAGCGCACCCACACCCACAAGACTGCACCAGCGCGCGAGTGATGTGCCATAGAGGAAGGAACACAAGCCCGAGTGCGATCGAGCGTACTGGCCATGAGCTCGAGTGTACTCACGTGGTCTAAAGGCGGCAAGACTCCTTTTTCAAGCCAGATTTGGATTTTTGACTTCTATTTGTACTGAGAAACAAAGCTCCGAATTTCTTAGGTATACTAGGGCTTCTAGGACTCTCCTAAGCCCTATAAATAGACCTCAAAGCTTCAAGAAAAATACACAATCCCAAAGAACAAAATTCCACAGCTTTTCTCCTTTTAGTATAGTTTTTCTTTAGGGTTAGGCTTTATTTCTTTAGAGTCATGTGGAGCTAAATTCTCAACTAAGGTTGGGCATGGAGCCTCATCAATGAAGAACAACTATCTTTATTGTTCGATTTTAAGCTTTAATATTTCAATTGTTTTACTTCTTTTCAATGTATGGAATGATTCTTGTATATCTTTTGTGATTCAAGGATACATTTGATGATTTGGGATAATTTCACATAATTGATTGCTAGGTTTTAATTTTCAAAATAATCGGATATCCCTTGTGATTTATTCTACGGATACATTTGGTCTTTTAATTGAAATTGGATATCTTTTGTGATTTATGGATACGTCTGATGATTTGATTGAAATTAGATTCCTTTTGTGATTTGTGCAATGAATGGATACATGAGATGAGTTCGATTAACTTTTTAAAGCATAGTAAAAAATACCTAAGATTTAATTTGTGAAAACTTGAGATTAATATTGATGAACATGGAGTATATTGTTATGATTCAGTGAGTGTGAATTCCCAAATCTTAGTACTGTTGAGCGCCAAATATTACATATTTGGGCCCCTTAATTTATGTTTGCTAAGCCTTTAGCTTTATTATTTTATGACGTCTTTTGTTAGCTTTGGCGTCTTAGCGTTTTGCAGGTTTTTAAGAGAAAAATGAGGCTTTAAGGTGAAAATTGTAAAGAAGCGGGAAAAAAGTGGATTTCTGGAAATGTGATCGAGTGCATGGCACCCAGATGCGCTCGAGCGCATCAAGGGCGCACTCGAGCGAGCGCACTCGGGCAGAGGGTCACGTGACCTATTTTAGGTCACCTTCCCGATTTCCCTCCCTCACTTCTCCCTTGCGCCGTACACCCCCACCTGCACTCAACCCTCACTCAGCCATCACTGCCCATCACCAAGCTCACCTCCACCGACTTTCACTCACCACCACCGCACCTCCACGACACCGTTCACCCTCTGGCCACCGCTCACCACGACACCGTTCACACCCATGCCCCCCATCACCCATCTCCATCCCATTTTTACCCATTCACGATTTTCCCTTCTTTTTTTTTTAAGGCAATTTGTGGATTTTTTCCACACACAATTGCCTCTGGTTTTCCTTGTTTTGCAGGGGTTGAGCCATTTTAGCGGTGGTTTTGCGATCTAGCTTGTGACACTGCACACCAAGTGTTTGACGAAATTCCTGACCCAAGCTGCATCATGGCTAGAGCTCGCACTTCATCCTCTCGGGTCTCTGAAACCCAAGCCATGTCCTCCCCACCCACTTGTGAGGAGTGGGAGCTTATGTTTGAGACCACATTTGCCATTAGAGAAGATTTCCAAAACCTTGATGCTACTCGATGGGCGGTTGCGGAATTTAAATGCCGAGGGCTAAAGAAACTGTTCAAGCCAGTCACCTCCACTGCATACAAAAAATTGGTCGCAGAGTTCTATGCCAATCTATCTTACAATTGCACCAGGCCAGATGCTCTGTCCTCCACAGTTCATGACCAAGCTATTGAGGTGACTCCGGCTGACATTGCCACTACTCTACAGTGCAATGATAAGCACCCTCCCAAAGAAGTACAGCTTGCTGCCCAACCTCCCCGATTCTATGTGGCGGAAATCATTGAGGACATGTGTCAAGGGCAGTATGCAGACACACATCATAATGTCGGCAGCCGGTCCAAGCTGCCTCCACAACTCTAGCTTGTGGACTCTATTCTGCATCGCAATGCCTTTCCCCTGGGGCACAAGACTCAAAGGCATCATCAATTCTTACAAACACTTTACGCCTTTCATAAAGGTGCTTGGTGTTCCATTCCTGCAATTATCTGGAACCAAATTCACAAGTTCTGGAATGGGGTGCATGTCGGGGGAGCTGAGTCCACCCACTCATAGGGTTTGCCTTTTCCATACTTACTCACTTACATCCTCCGGAAAAAGGGCATCAAGGGTACCTTCGCAAATGAACCAGTCACAACGACCCCAAAGTTTGGCATTCGCCAATGGAATCAAAGCTGTTCCCACATGCCCAGGGTACCTCAAGCACCAACAACTAAAGCGGAGGAGTTCGAGGCAGAGCCTATGGCAGCAGATGAGGAGGCGACTATCACTTTGCATGTAGCACAGTATCGTTCCATTAGTGAGGAAGTGGTAGGACTCTGGTGAGAGCTAGCAAATCAAAGACGGGAGGCTCGGGAGGATAGAATCTCGACAAATCAAAGATTAACTACCTTAGAAGAACTGATGCGGCCCATTTTAAGCCGATTGCCACACCATCAAGAGCATCTTCTTCGGGACAGCACTGACAGGGGAATCACAGTCTGGCTGAAGATGTTAAACTTAACGCTTATGGGAGGCACCCCATAATTTATCTTGTTATTTTGTTTTAGTGCTTTTCACTTAATCTTTATGTTTATCTTTAATTTTGTTTTGTTTCGTTTTAATTGTTTTCTTGTCTTATTTTGCAGAGACAAGGGTGCTTTGATTCAAGTTTGGGGGTGTGCTATGAGCCATGCTCTTCCAGACAGTTTTGTCCATATCCTAGATCAATTCTTTTCATGATTTCGACACATTGGAGACAATGTGTCATTTAAGTTTGGGGGTATGGGAACACTTTACACACACTTTGTCACAGTTTCATGTTGTTTTCTTTGTTTGTTGTGTTGTAAAAAATAATAATAATAATAAAAATAAAAATAACAAAAAAAATATGCATGTTCAAGTTTGCCTTAAAATTTTGGTTAATTTGAAAGAATTGTGGTTTGATTTCATTTGTGAGCTTACAATTTTGAACACATGATCTGATGATAGAATTTGTTAAGTTTGGTTACTTGCTTAGGACAATTGAGAATTCACATGTTTGATCTGATCACACAAGCACATTAGCACATAATTTGTGGGGTAGGACATGAAAGTCTGATGTGTGTATTTTTATGTCTTGGGTAAAATTGGATGACTTATTAGATGGATACTTTGGCATATATATATATATATATATATGTGTGTGTGTGTGTGTGTGTGATAATAAAAAATAAAATTAAAAAATTAAAAAAAAAATCATTGATAAGCTTTTCGCTAAGTAACTGGACCTCTTGCCTCAAAGCATTAAGTGTTCACGTAAAAAGGTGAAGAATTTTGATTTGATTAATGTCATGGTTAGTTTGGTTTCGTAGCCCTTTTGACTCGAGTTAGTAAGTCCTTAGGGGTGTTTTACACCTAATGCCCTAAAACCACATTGTTTGGGAATCATTGACTTAACATTCATTACATGGGTCAATGAGAAAGCTTAAGGGAACTAAATATTGCACAACCTGAATATATATATATATATATGCCATAATTATTCATTATAATAACGATTTTAGTGAACTTTGAGATATTGAGACATTGCACATTGAAAGTAATTGGAAGCTTCATATTTATGTGCTAGTTCACTTTACACTGTTTTCAAACTTGTGATGCTTTAGCATGTCTTTTGTAAGTAATTAAACTTTGAGATTCCAATTCATTATGAAGATACAGTTTATCTTTTTAAGCTTCCTAATGAATGAAAATCATGGTCTTGAGTTTACCTTAATTTTTGGATAACATGAACTCTTGCATGATGTTTATGGGTAACATTTCTGCAAAACCCTCACGAGATTTCACTCATCCTCTAGGGAATTCCTAGGGGTTTAAAAGGCTTGTTGCATATGCTAAATACAATCGTACATCCCACGAAAGATAGATTTATCTTTTTGTTTTTTGTTTTTCCATTTAGTTTTTAGTCTTGTATTGCTAAGGGGCTTGCAATATGTAAGTTTGGGGGTGTGTTAAGTGCCAAAATATTCATATTTTAGCCCTTAACTTATATTTGCTAATCCTTTAGTTTTGACTAATTTATGCCTTTTTAGTTCTTGTATGTCCTTTCTTTATTTTATAGGCTTTTGGAAGAAAATGAAGCAATTTTGAAAGTTTCGGGCTTAAAGAGCTATTTTGGGAAAAGCTGGAGGCTCTGGTAGTGCGATCGATCGCAGTGGAGCTGCGATCGAGTGCACTAAAGGCGAAGGCCAAGATGAGCGCAACACGTGCGCTCATGCACACAAGCAGCAGCCTCGATCGCACCTGCGATCGAGCACCCAGCACAAAGGATTGATCCCAGTCCTGCGATCGATCGCTCACAGGCTGCGATCGAGCGCACCCGTGCTTGAGGAGCAAGACAGTCACTAGCCTTTTTATGGAAATTGTTCATTTTGGGGTTTTGAAGCTTTTTATGAACTAGGGCTCAAACCCTACGTTTTTTAGGGTTTCTAGAGTATTCCTAAGGCTTATAAATAGACCCTTAAACCTTTAGAATAGACACACAATTTTCGAGGAGAAGAATTGGAGCTCTTCAAGTTCGAGTTTCGGGTTTATTCTTTTCCTTTCTATTTTATTTTATGAAGATGTTTAACATCCAACTCATGTGTAACTAATTTACTTAGTAGGGCTAGATTGAAGCCCAAATTATGTTTATTTAATATTCAATATTGGCGCATTTGTGATGATCATGTTGTGATACTTAACTTGATTAATTCATGTTTTCATAAATTCCTCATATGTGTTTGCTTGATTAACATATGCATGTGGTATGGACTAGTTAGTTAAATCAATTTAGATGACCGAGTCCTGGGTTTAATAAAAGTAACAAAAGAAATCCATACTGGGTTCTTGGGTTAATCAACATGGAAAACCGGGAGTATACACCCATGCCCTAGGTTCCATGTGTTTGTCGATTTCTATAAAATCATGCTTTCTTCAAGAACAACTTAGTATACACCCATGCTAAATCCTTTAAGAAAGAAAAGAGTTAAAGTATATACGCATGCCTAACTCGTTGCTTAGGGAAATCTATAGCTTAATGAGTATACACCCATGCCCTTATGTTGACAAACATTAGATATACATAATATGATCAAAGTATTGGCATATTGTTATATTATATAAGCATGATTAGTGGTGGATATCAAAGCCCTACCTTTTTATTATTATCAAATCAAAATCAATCTTTGTTTGTTTTACTTACGGAATTTATTTTAAGCAAAATTTAGCAATCCTCGTGGGAATAATCTCGTACCTGCATCATATACTACAATATTGATCTTGTGCACTTGCAAGTAAAACGTACAATTATTTGCCTATTAGATATTTGCACAACAATTGGCTAGTATGTGGTCATGTACCCATAAATATATTATACTGGGTAATTGGCGAGGATGAGGTCAGGCACCTTCAAATGAGATTATAGTGGGAATTGACCAAGTATGCGGTCATGTACACCAATTCAAATTACATTGGGCAATTGGCTAGAATACGGCCATGTGCCCTAGACTAGAGCGAGAAATTGCTCCACCAGCAGATTCATCTGGAATGCATGACGTCTTCCATGTCTGGATGCTAGTGAAGTTCATTCCAGATCCAGACCACATTATTGAGTACGAGCTCCATGTAACGCCCTCAAAACTGGCCTTGGCCAACTTGGCATGATTACTAGTAATTATTCCAATTTAACCAACTGGTGGCTAAATGAGGAACCGCCCCTCTAAACATTATCACAATTAATGCATAGGAAGGTGAAATAAATATGAGAAATCTATAAATCATTACAGGTGCAAGTATAATCCTCAATTTAAAGTCATGGAGCAACTAACAATAATATAAAGCAAACCTGATAATAGCATGAAGATCTTAAAGCAAAGTTTGTGGTAGCAACCGTATCACTCTTGGGTTCTAGGAACAAACTCCCTATTAGAGTAATAACTACGTAAGTCTAACGACTTAGTAAGCAAACCTCACAATTGGGTATGACATGAGCTCATTATTATCATACGAAAATAAATGTGTAGTTCTGATATCATTGAAAAGATGTGCTGTCTCCATTAATACACCTTGAAAATATCGTTTGGTTTGATAAAGGGTGGTGTACTCCCAACGGCAATCGCCTAAGTATTGAAATGCAGAAAAATTACTGCTTTATAGGTTGTAACTATCATATATGGTCTACCCAAGGTATTATCCCTTCTCAACAAGGATGGCGCTCTCCCGAGAGAACTGTAATACAATGTCGGTACCCCGACCATTGTACGCTACTGTCCATAACACTAGCAGCTCGACTGAGGCTGACCTCAGGTGGCCCACGCTACTAATGATGTACGCCTTGTAGTGACCGCCCGTTAAGGCTGCACCGGTCACGAAACAACCATTAGATCCAGGCCCATATAACAACACACACATTTGACCTTAGAATCAAGTCGATATAGTAAGCCTATGGCCATTATACCGCATGTACTAGTGTATCATGTCATACAATGCATCTTATCAATAAGTTATTAAAGCAGTTACCAAGTTATTACAAAAATGTAGACATGCTCATATCATAAGCGTGGTTAGTCAGCTGACATATCCTACATTTTTAAGGAAAGTGTTCGTAAGTGTTTTCTTACCTCGTTCGCCTGCTCGAGTCCTTCGACATCACAAAACCCTGCTATAACAAAATACAACACATCGTTAAGCACAGTACTTAAGGACTTCTACGAGTATGGTACTAAGTTCTATCTAAGAAAAGGGATTGCTAGACCTAATTTTACACAGGTGGAAGTGGAAGTGGAAGTGGAACTAAGGGGCAAATGCTTTGCTCGCGGGTCATATGTACGATCACGGGGACGTGCGTATGCTAAATGCGTATGTACTCCCTCGCAGGTCGTGTATTTGGCCAGAGGCCAAAACAAGGCAATTTTTTTTTTTTTTTAGAGGAAATAATTTTAAATTAAGGTATCTTTTCCAAACAAAGGGGAGGTATTAAAGCAAGGTGGGTTGGGTTTTGGCACGAAAACTGATTTTACGAAATTCGGGGTACGAGTGACATTCATTGAGAAGCACAGAATGTTGCACTTTCAAGCCCCTTAACTTGCATATAATAATTCCTTAGCATTGTTATTTATTTGATTTTGTGTTGTTTTAGTGTTTTCAAGTTCTTAGGGAGAATACATGAAAAACCATTGATTTTGGGCTTAAAGCACACTTTGAGAAGACCTAGCACATGTCTTAGTAATTTGAGAATAACCTTCTGCTCGAGTATTGGATTGAGATGAAACAAGTGGCAGTGGAAAGCTAACTCAAAATTATACAAATAATTTTGAAATACAAATTTCCTAATTTGAACGTTTGCTATGCCAAAATCATCTTACAAGATAAGAGCGCAAAACAGCCACATGCGTAGGTGCGCTCGAGCGCACCAATAATGGGATCGAGCGCACCATAAGTGGGCTCGAGCGCACTCGGGCTCCCAAGTTGCGGAAAGTGCCCAAATCCACCCTAGAAAAGGTTTTCAGTCTCAACTTTGACTGGGAGACTTACCTATGATTTTTCTAGGGTTTCTAGGGTTTTTAAGGCTCTCCTACTCCCTTTAAATAAGCCTCTAACTATTGAAGAAAGACAGACTACTACCTAGAGCAAAAATTCAGTAAATAGTTATTGGAGGCTTAGCAGAGTCATGAGTGGCTAAAACCCTTCGTAGGGTATTGATGTAACCTCATCCAAGCACAATGGTTTGATTGTATCTTAATTTATAGATTTTTCAGTTTATGCATGTTGGTTGTATAATAATTATGAGAATTGCTATAATTTGATTTTGTTCTTAATGTTTTGATGCAATTGTTCTTAAATTCAAAATCAATATTGGCGAAATCTTTATCTTGTCTTAGAAAGCTTTTTACCTTTATTGAACTCAAATCATTCTTGTTTTCTATGATTATAGGGATGATGATTATACAACAATTTTAATTGACATATGATCAAAAGGACTAGATAGGCCATGCCTACGGAAGACGGATTATATTACACCCTAGTTTAGTGTAATTTAGGTAGACAGTCTCTGCCAACTGAAGATGGGTTATATTATTCCCTTGATTGTATGTATCCTATTAAGGAATTAGATAATCCATACCTAGGGAAGACAGGTCGTACCGCATTTTAGTGGTTAGGTGGATGGTCCGTGCCAACCAAAGATGGATTATACTTCTTCTTTAATAAGGTATTTTCTTGTTTACTTATAGCATGCATAGAATGAATTTCTTGATTAAATATGATTAACCCTTGATGTGCGGATAGCGGTGAAGTCAATACCCTACACTCTCTCTTATATTTCAATTCTCTTTTATTTTTATGCACTTTAGTTACAAAACAAATCACAAATCTTTTCTTAAGTTACTTTTGATCTTGAAAACTTGATAACAATTCCTTGTAGTCCTAGAGGTTAGACACCCTCAATATAGCCCTATCCTACAGGGAATCGTACTATTGGGAGTGGTATTTTATTATTGACATATTTTTGCTTTAAAAAGACCACATCATTCATTTTCTTTCGAAATTCATTTTGGAAAACACATGAGTACCTAATACAAAACGTATTGCTAAGTACGGTGCGTAGCCTATCTACCTAGTAACCTACCTACTCAAAAGCTACCTAACTCCTAAGTCTAGCACTCCTCGGTCGATTCTTCTAACGGGTCTTCTTCGTTTGACCAACACCTTATAGTCCTTGTCAATACTAAAGAGGAAGGCAGCCTTCTGTAGGTTAGATCCAGCTGGCAGAGCTCCTGCCTTCAGCAATCGGATCTCTTCTTGCTCCATCTTGGTATATTCGGCCGCGATTCAAGTCAGATGTGTGTGCATTTCCCATTTCCTTTCCACGCTAAGGTAAGGGTTATCTCTTCTGGGAGTAGGTGGAAAATCTCGTACTGCCAATATGCTGTGATGCTTCCATTTCACTGTCTGGTCATCCTTGGGGTTTGTCTGTCTATGGTGGCAAAAGTACCACTCTTGGGTTCTAGGAACAAGCTCCCTATAAGAGTAATAATCGCTTAAGTCTAACGACTTAGTCAGTGAACCTCACAATTGGGTATGACGTTAGCTCATTGTTATTATACGAAAATAAACGTGCAGTTTTGATATCATTGAAAAGAGGTGTTCTCTCTGTTTCCCTCACCACAAGGATATCTTCCAGGTTCTTCTTCACCTCCTTCGCCGGGGTGGTGATGAAAGCTAAAAACGCCTGCCCTCCTCCAAGAATAAGCTTCCTAGCCCAAACGGCCGAAATAGTGGGAGGTAAGGACCTCACCCGTGATCCAACTTATATGACTTCTCCTTCCCCCCATGATCTGAGCGTAACTTGCTTTCGTGCACAGTCGATAACCGCTAAATGCTTTGCCAGCCAATCCATTCTGAGAATAACGTCGTAACTATTCATAGGGAGAACAACTAAGCTTATGGGGCATCCACAAACTGCACGCCTACATACTACAGTTTTGCCTACAGGGGTAGTTACAGCAAGATCGGTTTTTAGAGTTCGTACTACAAGTTTAGACAATCTTGCAAACATGACAGGTACAAAAATGTGGGTAGCCCCTAAATCAAACCAAACTGAAGCTTCAAATCCAAGTATAGGGGCAGTACTTGTCACCACCTCCAACCCTCCTTCTGTCTCTCTCGGAAAAAGCGAGTAGACTCTTACTGGCACCAAAGGCTTCTGAGTGTTCCCCAACTGAGGGACTACCTTCCCTATGCAATCCTTGCTGAAATGGCCAAACTGGTCACACCAATAGCATGTCCCTACACCCATCCTACAAAGTTCCTAGTGAACCCTGTTTCATTTTCAGCACAACTCTGGCATTTGACCCTTCTGTTGTTGAGTTCGAGAGATATTCGAGACACGTCATTGTGGTCTCTGGGGTGGATAACTTCCCACCTCCAACTTCTTAGCTAGCCCAGCTCCTTCAGCTGAAGTACCAAACCCTTGAGCCCTCCTCTTTTGATCCGTATACTCCACCGCATTCTCCTTCAGACTCTCCTCATAGAATGAAGCCCAATCCACCAGCTGGGAGAAATCTCGGATGTCGAAGCAAGTCATCATGGTTCGGATGCGGGTGTTCAGACCCCGCTCAAACTTCTTGGTCTTCTTCTCCTCATTCGGGATGAGGTACATGCCGAACATTGACAGTTGTAGGAATTCCCATGCCTGAACCAAGTCCAGGAAATTTACTGCTAAGTATAGTGCATAGCCTAGCTACATAGCAACATACCTACTCAAAAGCTACCCAACTCCTAAGTCGAGCACTCTCTGGTCGATTCTTCTGATGGCTCTTCTTTATCTTTGACCAACACCTCATAGTCCTTGTTAATGCTGGAGAGGAAGGCGACCTTCTGTAGGTCAGATCCAGCTAGCAGAGCTCCTGCCTGCAGTAGTCAGATCTGTTTTTGCTCCATCTTGGCGTATTCGTCCTCGATCTGAGTCAGATGTGTGTGCATGTTTCCTATCCATGCTAAAGAAAGGGTTATGTCTTCCGGGAACAGGTAAAAAATCTAATACTACCAATACACAGACAAACCCCTAAAAAATCTATTTTTGCTTCATCTTCTCTGTGGTTTCTCTTCTTGAATATGATCTGGTGATAGGGACTTTGGCCTCCGAGAGAGTCATATCGGAACCCTGTGTTTGGTGGGGCGAGGCTTGTATCCTAGTGCATAGGGCCCGTACTCGACTGGCCATTCTCGAATAGTTGCCCAATGCCAGCAACCATTGCACAACTGAGTATGAAGCAGGATCAAGTGCTTGTAACGTAGAGTAGGCGACCTTGTTCAATCCTATACTAAGCAATCAAGAAGGTTGATACTCTAGCCCGCACCTCAATCAAACAACAATCAGAGAACCTAGGTCTATCCTATGCTCCAGTCTTTCAAGATTTATACCTAGGGTGTTGCACCCTATTCTCAAAATTGTTTGCTATGATTGGCAAGACCGTATGCTCTAATACCATACTCTAACAACCCTAAAACTGGCCTTGGCCAGCCTGGCAGAGTTACTGACAATTATCCCAATTTAACTAACTGGTGGCTAAATGGGGAACCACCCCTCTAAGCATTATCAGAGTTAATGCATAGGAAGGTGAAATAAATCTAAGAAATCTATAAATCATTACAGGTGCAAGTATGGTCCTCAATTTAAAGGCATGGAGCAACTAACAATAATATAAAGCAAACCTGATAATAGCATGAAGATCTTAAAGCAAAGTCTGTGGTGGCAACCGTACCACTTCTGGGTGTTAAGTGCTAAAATATTCATATTTTTAGCCCTTAACTAACATGTTTTAAACCTTTAGTTTTAGTTAATTTATGCCATTTTAGTTCTTTTATGTGTGTTTCCATTTTTTATAGGTCCTTGGAAGAAAAGGAAGAAATTTCGGAAGCCTTGAGCATAAAGGAGCTATTTTGGGAATATTGGAGGCTCTGGTAGTGCGATTGATCGCAGGGGAGCTATGATTGAGCGCACTACAGGTGAAGACCACAAAGCGCAAGGCACCTGCAATCGAGCACCCAGCACAAAGATGATCGATCGTAGACCAGCGATCAATCGTACACTGGCTGCAATCGAGCGCAACCGTGCATGATGAGCAAGTCAACCCCCAGCCTTGATATGGAAAGTGAAATTTCTAGGGTTCTGTAACTTAGTGCGAACTAGGGCTTAAACCCAACAATTTTTAGGGTTTCTAGAGTATTCCTAAGGCTTATAAATAGACCCCCAAACCCCCAGAATAAACACACTTTCCAAGGAGAAGAATTGGAGCTCTTCAAGTTCAAGTTTTGGGTTTATTCTTTTCCTTTCTTTTATTTTATTTTATGAAGATGTTTAACATCAAACTTATGTGTAACTAATTTACTTAGTAGGGCTAGATTGAATCCCTAGTTATGTTTAATTAATATTCAATATTGGCGCCTTTGTGATGATCATGTTGTGATATTTAACTTGATTAATTCATGCTTTCATGAATTCATCATATGTGTGTGCCTGATCAATATATGCATGTGGTATGGATTACTTAGTTAAATTAATTTGGATGACTGAGTCCAGGGTTTAATAAAAGTAACAAAAGAAATCCATACTGGGTTCTTGGGTTAATCAACATAGGGAACCGAGAGTAGACACCCATGCCCTTAGGTTGACAAACATTAGATATACATAACATGATCAAAGCATTGGCATATTGATATATTGTCTAAATATAATTAGTGATGGATATCAAAGCCCTACCTTTTTATCATTATCAAATCAAAATTCAATCTTGTTTTGTTTTACTTTTGGAATTTATTTTAAGCAAAATTTAGCAATCCTCGTGGGAATGACCTTGTACTTGAACCCTATACTACTATGTTGACCTCGTGCACTTGCGGGTAAAACATATAATTATTTGCCTATTAATTTAGGTAGATATTTGTAACAACAAGTTTTTGGCGCCGTCGCTGGGGATTGCGGCAAATTTTGTTTAGAATTAATTTCCTTTAATTGTGTTATTTTAATTTTTAATTTTAAATTGTGTTTTTATCAAAAATCAAAATTATTTTCCGTTCTTTCTTATTTTCCTATTTTCTGTTTTCTGTTTCAGTTTTGCGAACTAGCATTCTATTACTGCGATCGAGCGTTAGCCGAGTGCGATCGAGGGCACTAACCTGCGATCGAGCGCAGTTCTAGGGAGCATCCAGACAAGCAGCACTGAAGCTGTTTCGATTGCAGAGGCAATTCAATTGATGCAAGGTCGTCGATCTCAAGATTCAACCGTCATTCCACTCGATCCCGAAATTGAGCGGACAATTCGACAAAGACCTAGAGACAAAGAAGAAGAGGAAGAAGTTGAGAACACAATGGAAGATTTGCAAGAGAATCCACCAATAGTGCCAAGACCACTAGAGGCAAATCTATCACCGATGCGGAGACCGATGAAACAGGCTTTCATCCCAACAAACCTCAATCAACCATCATGCATAGCATATCAACCGGAGGTGGAAGGCAACTATTATATTCCTCATCAAATCCTCAATGCATTGACTCACTTTCGGGGCACAACTACTGAAGATCCTAGCTTGCATCTTAAGGAGTTCTTTGATCTATGCAAGCTACAGCACATCCAAGGCCTAACTCCGAAGAGACTCAGGTTAGTCCTCTTTCCTTTCTCTTTGAAAGATAATGCTAAACTGTGGTATAATTCTTTGCCTGCAAATTCCATTCTCTTTGAAAGATAATGCTAAACTGTGGTATAATTCTTTGCCTGCAAATTCCATTCATACTTGGGAAGAATTAGCCACCAAGTTTCTGAAGAAGTTTTTCCCAGCTCAAAAGACAAGACAGCTTAAAAGGGAACTTCAAATGTTCCAACAAAGAGATGGAGATCTTTTCTTTGAGGCATGGGACCACTTCAATTAATTGCTTCTAAAGTGCCCACATCACAACATCCCTCAAGATGATTAGGTACAAATTCTCTATGAAGGCTTAGATGATACTAACAAGGGGATGGTTGATTCAACTTGTGGAGGAGAACTTATGGAAAAGAGCAGTGAGGAAGCCATGGAGCTTTTTGAAACGCTAAGTGAGCATTCCTAACAATTCTACTCTAGAGGAAGGCGATGAGTAAAAAGTAAGGGCATGTATGAAGTAAACATCAATGGTGGATCTCCAAATCAGATGGCTGTTGTGGAAAGGAAGCTAGATATGATTGTCAAAGCCATGACTGCTCAGAACATCTCACCTGTTCAAAAGGACACACCAATCCAGGTATGTGCTATATGTTCTCATTTTGATCACACTACTGAGACGTGTCCTTTATCTCCATTTGCAGAACAAGAAGAGGTGAATTATGTGGGACAAAACAATTACCCCCACAAGAACAATCCATACTTCAACACCTACAATCTAGGGTGGTGTAACCACCCCAATTTCTCATGGAATAACAATCAAGGACAGCAGAGGGGTCCCCAACAAGCAGTCCAACCAGTTCAGGAGCCAAAAAAGAATGACCTGAAGAGTATTGTACATCAATTTGTGATTGCACAGCAACAAACTAATGCCAAGCATGAGTAGTCCATTCAAAGGACTAAGTAAGCTATCCAAAGATTGGAAGTGCAAATGGGGCAAATGGCAAAGGAGCTGAGTCTAAGAAAGCAGGGTGAATTTCCACCCCAAACAATACCCAATCCAGGTGGTCACCAGCAATTGAAAGCAGTCACAATTCTCAGAAATGGCAAGGTCATAGGAACTGAAGAGCTACCTCAAGCATCTCCAGATGAAGCATCAACTTCCAAGGTAAACAAAATGGAGAAGGTGAATGCACCACCCTTCCCTCAAAGGTTAGTCAAACCAAAGAAAGAAAAGCAACTTATGGATATTTTTTAGACCTTAAGGAAAGTAGAAATCAACATTCCTTTATTAGATACAATTAAATAGATTCCTTCATATGCTAAATTTTTAAAGGATTGTTGTACTAACAAAAAGAAGTTTCAAGAGCATGAGACTGTGGCCTTTACAAAAGAGGTAGTGCAGTTTTGTTAAGAAAATTACCACCAAAGCTAACAGATCCGGGTAGTTTTACCATTCCTTGCAGGGTAGGAGACCATCTTTTTAAGCATGCATTGCTGGATCTGGGAGTAAGGGTCAATTTGCTGCCTTACACGGTATATGAAAAGCTGGGTTTGGGGGAGCTTCAACCAACCTCTATCACCTTGCAATTGGCAGATATAAGCATCAAAAGACCAAGAGGTATACCTGAGGATGTGTTGGTAAAGGTAGGTACATTTACTTTACTCGCTGATTTCATTGTGTTGGATGTGGAAGAATCCCCTATGCCATAACCTTTACCTATTATCTTAGGAAGACCCTTTATGAGAACTGCTGATACTACAATAGGTGTGAAAAAGGGTACGGTAAGTATGAAGGTGAATGCTGAGACAATAGAGTTCAAAATATTCGATGCAATGCAATTACCTCAAGATGATTTCAAATGTTTTGATGTTTGTATAATCCAAGGTGTTAGTGAGCCAGTTTTGCAGGACCCACATAAAGATCCAGTGATGACCCCCTTCACTCACAAGTTTAAAAGGCAAAACATTAGGCCAATTTATGAAGATGTTACTGAGGACATCATTAAAGCAGAGCACTCCCTTGAAACCTCTCCACCACATCCAAATGCTAAAAGGAAGTTGCAGCTACAAGAATTGGACGAATTGAGGTATGAAGCAAATGAGGACACCAAGCTCCACAAGAAAAGACCCAAGGCTTATCATCACAAAAAGCGTGTCACGAAGGAGTTCTATGTGGGACAGAAATTGTTGACCTATAAAGAAAGTCCTGTCCCTGCACCACCAAGGGCACTTGAGCCACATTTCGTGGAGTTCAAGTGCAGCTCTCCACACTAGTAGCACTACAGCTATAAGTAGAAGCATTTAAGCGGTCCAGGAGCTCAAGCACATCTACTTAGAACAGTGGTACTGAGGCCACTAAAGGCGGTACACTTTTCCATCTCTTACTTTGTTTCCCATCATGTCAATTTCCTTACTTTACATAATTTTCTGAAATACGCTTAGTGTTCTCACTTATCTTTTGTGTTTTCTTTTTATTTCAGAAAATTATTGTACATTACGCATTTAAAAAAAAAAAATTCACATTCGGTTACTGCAATCGATCGTAACCTGCATGCGATCGAGCGCAATTCCCCACTTTAGGACACATTGCATTCTGTTAGTGCGATTGAGCGCACCATGTGTGTGCTCAAGCGCACATCACCCACACACGCACACCACTGCGCGAGTGCGATCGAGCGCACTTGGGCAGCAGGCCACATGACCTATTTTAGGTCATTTACCCCTCACATCCTCCCCCTACGCCGTACAAACTTCACACCCCATCACTACAATTACACCTCTACCGGCAGACCACCACTCCCACCGCTCTGCCCTCACTGCCACTGACCATCGCCACACCTCCGCAACATAGTTCTCCTCTCGGCCACCGCACCTCCACAACACCACCACATAACACACACAATCCTTTTCCCCTTCACATATCACATACCCACCTCCGTTTCCCCCCTACCTCCATTTTTTTTTTCATCATTTTAGCAAATTGTAGGTGTTTTTCCACCAACATTTGCTCCTGTGGTTGGGTTTGATTGTTTTTACAGGGGGTTTTGGGCAGTAGTTGTTGAGATTTTCCACCCTTGGTCATCACACTGCACTCAAGGTAGAACAAAATTCCCAAACCAAGCTCATCATGCCAAAAACTCGAGCTTCATCCTCCCAAGGGTCCGATACCCAAGCCATTTCTCCCCCACCCACTTTTGAGGCGTGGGAGCTGCTGTTTGAAACAACATTTACCACTCGAGAAGATTTCCAACACCTTGAGGTGACTCAATGGGCAGTTGAAGAGTTCAAGCGCCGAGGGGCTTAAGAAGTTATTCAAACCGGTCACTTCCACTGCCTACAAAAAATTAGTGACCGAGTTCTATGCTCACCTGTCCCATGATTGTAACAGGATGGCTGCCCTATCTTCCACAGTGCATGGCCGAGCTGTTGAAGTGACAAGGGCCGACATTGCCACTGCACTCCAATGCAATGATGAGCACCCTCCAGCAGAAGCACAACTTGCAGAGCAACCGCCTAGATTCTATGTGGCGGAAATCATTGAAGATATGTGTCAGGGGCAATATGCCGACACTCATCATAATGCCGGCAGCTGGTCCAAGCTACCTCCTCGGCTCTAGTTTGTGGACTCTGTTTTGCACCGCAATGCTTTTCCCTTAGGGCACAAGACTCAAAGGCGGGACCAATTTCTCCAAACACTCTACGCCTTTCATAAGGGTGCCTGGTGTTCCATTCCTGATATCATCTGGAATCAAATTCACAAATTTTACAATGGAGTGCACATCAGAGGAGCTGAGTCCACACACTCATGGGGGTTGCCCTTCCCATACTTAATCACTTACATCCTCCGGAAGAAGGGCATCAAGGGCACTGCAACTGATTAGCCAGTTACCACTACCCCCATATTTGGCATTTGCCAATGGAACAAGAGCTACTCCCACATGCCCCGGATACCTCAAGCACCAGCAACTGACGTGAAGAGTTTGAGGCTGAGCCGATGGCAAAAGATGAACCCGCAGCTGAGCCGAAAGCAACAGAGGCAAAGGCCCCAGTCATTTTTCGTGCAACACAGTATCACTCACTTAGTGAAGAAGTGGCCGCCCTTCGGAGAGAGTCGGCTAACCAAAGAAGAGAGGCTCGGGAGGATAAAGTGCAAAGGAAATCCACACCGGGTTCTTGGGTTAATTAACATAGGGAACCGAGAGTAGACACCCATGCCCTAGGCCTCATGTGTTTGTCGATTTCCACATAATTATGCTCTCTTAAAGAACAACTTAGTAGACAACCATGCTAAATCCTTTAAGAAAGAAAAGAATTAGTGTAGACACCCATGCCTAATTCATTGCTTAGGAAAATCAATAGCTTAAGGAGTAGACACCCATGCCCTTAGGTTGACAAACATTAGATATACATAATATGATCAAAGCATTGGCATATTGATATATTGTCTAAATATAATTAGTAGTGGATATTAAAGCCCCACCTTTTTATCATTATCAAATCAAAATTCAATCTTGTTTTTTTTTTTACTTTTGGAAGTTATTTTAAGCAAAATTTAGCCATCCTCGTGGAAATGACCCCGTACTTGCACCCTATACTACTATGTTGACCTCGTGCACTTGCGGGTAAAACATATAATTATTTGCCTATTAATTTAGGCAGATATTTGTAACAACATTGGGTTCTAGGAACAAGCTCCGTATAAGAGTAATAACTGCGTAAGTCTAACAACTTAGTAAGTAAACTTCACAATTGGGTATGACATGAGCTCATTATTATAATACGGAAATAAACGTGCAGTTCCGATATCATTGAAAAGAGGTGTTGTCTTTGTTAATACACCTTGAAAATATCGTTTGGTTTGATAAAGGGTGGTGTACTCCCTGCGGTAATCGCCTAAGTATTTAAATGAAGACAAATTAATTTTTTATAGGTCGTAACTATCATATATGGTCTATATGAGATATTACCCCTTCTCAACAAGGTTGGCGTTGTCCCGAGAGACCTGTAATACAATGCCAATGCCCTGACAATTGTACGTTACTGTCTGATGTGGTATTTTTGTGACCAAAAATATCAATTATAAAAATAACCACTCGCAATAGGATGAATCTTTGTAGGATACGGCTATAGAGAGGGTGTCGAACCTCAAGGACTGCAGGGGTTTTGTTATCAAATTCGAAACATTAAAATTAACTTAATTAAAAGAGAGTGAATTGGTTGTGAGAATTTAAAGTGCATAAAATAAACGGAAATAAAGGGAGTAAATTTATGAGAGAGAGAGTAGGGTATTGACTTCACCACGATCCGCACATCAATGGTTAACCATAATTAACTCTAGTAATTCATTCTATGCATGTTATAATTTTAACAAGAAAATAATCTCATACAATCAATGAAATAGCATAACCCATCTTCGGTTGGCACGGACCGTCTACCTAAATTACACTAAACTAAGGTGTAGTACGATCTGTCTTCCCTAGGTATGGTCTATCTAACCCTATTGATTGCATGCCAATTAAATACCATTGTATAACCATAATTCTTATGACCACAGAAAATAAGAATAATTTGAGTTCAATAATAGTAAAATAATTTCTAAGACAAGATAAGAATTTTACTAATATTGATTTGGAATTTAAAGAACAACTGCATTTAATATGAAGAACAGAAATCAACTGTAGCAATCCTCAGGATTATACAATCAACATGCATAAATTGAAAGACTAGAAATTAAATACAATCAAACCATTGTGCTTGGAAAGGGCTACATCAATACCCCACAATTGGGTTTAGCTGCTCATGATCTCCTAAGCTCCACAGACTATTTTACTGAATTTTTGCTCTAAAAGTGGTGTGTCTATTTACAATGTTTAGAGCCCTATTTATAGGGATTAGGAGAACCCTAAAAACCCTAAAAACCCTGAGAAAACCGGAGAGCAGTCTCCCAGTCCAATTGGGAGACAGAAATCCAAGTCCATTCTGGAGAGGAATTCTTGTCGTGCACTGTACGCTCGAGTGCACTCGATCCAAGACTTGCTGCGCTCAAGCACAGTACGCTCGAGCCTGGATGGTGTGCGCGCGAGCGCAGGAATGCGCTCGACCCTTGATCGCAAACGCTCGAGCGCAGTGCGCTCGATCCCATGAATGCTGCACTCAATCCTAGTTCCAGAATGCTCAACTTTTGGATCTTTTAGCCCCAATTTCCAATGGTTTGTCAAATAAGAACTGAAACATAAAAACAAAACAAAATCAAACAAATAACAATGCTAAGGAATTAACATATGTAAATTAAGGGGCTTGAATGTGCAACATTCGGCGCTTATCACACCCCCCAACTTACATATTGCTAGTCCCTTAGCAATATAAAACAGAAAATAAACTGAAAAAACAAAAAGATAAATTCAGCTTTCGTGGAATATACGGTTGCATTTAGCATATGCAACAAGCCTTTTAAACCCCTAGGAATTCCCTAGAGGACGAGTGAAGTCTCGTGAGGGTTTTCCAGGAATGATACCCACAAACATTTTCTAACCATGTAATTCCTAAGAATGCAATCTCATGACCGTTATGGTTTTCAGTCATTAACAGGCTTAATAAAACAAACACTATTTTCACAATTTCAGGCAATCACAACTTAGCTCCAATCAGGCAATTATGAGATATTACAAAATTCAATTAGTGTATGTGAACTCAACACATAATCAAGGGATTTTAAAACTAAACTCAATCATGCATGGATCAATACTCAAAATTCATCGGACTCCCCATCGGACAAACAACCAAGGCAACTTCTTCTCTTTTTTTTTTTCTTTTTTTTTCACTTAGCTCCCTTAAGCTTTCTGATTGACCCATTTATCGAGTGTTAGGCCAATGACTCCCAAACCAGATGGTTTTAGGGCATTAGGTGTAGAAACACCCCTAAGGACTTACTAACTCGGGTCAAAAAGGCTACAAAGCTAAGCTACTCTTTTTTTTTTTTGTCAACCAATCCAAACTTTTCACTTTTTGACACGAACACTCGCTGCTTAATGAGGCAAGAGGTCCAGTTACTCGATGGAAAGTTTAAAATGATCATTTTTATTTATTTATTTTAATTTTTATATTATTTTAATGTTTTATTTTTTATACTTTATGCCAAAGTTGTTTTCCCAACAAGTTGCCCAACTATATTCCGAATATTAAAACCAAACATTCTTGATTCCAGATTTTATACCCCACAAACTATATGCAAGTATGCTTGTGAAAATTAAACTGAAACAAGTAATATTTCATGCTGCCAATGAGAGTAACCCAGTTTTAATTTCTTAATCAAGTGATCATGTGTTCGTCATATTAAGCCCATCAATGAATCTCAAACCACAATAGGAAAATCAATAGCATGCTCAGAACTATCATGTATACGCTCACACCCCCCAACTTACAGTGCACAATGTCCTCAGTGTGTGGAAAATAACAAGAAAACAATGCAAGGGGAAAAAGAAACACCAAACCTATCACTGTGGCGCAGAAGAAGATGCCCCTGGAGCAGGTGGCAGCCGAGCTACAATGGCACGCAGCAGTTCTTGCTGCGCTTCAAATCGTTCATCCGCCTGGCGCCTATCTTCTGCTCTCTGGTTTGCAAGCTCAGCGCGGAGGTCCTGCAATTCTTTATGTAAGGACTCATATTGTGACATGGTCAGAGTGACTGTATCTGGTGCTCCCATGCTATCGACCGGTGCTGCTGGAGGTGGCTCATCATGCATAGGCCCATCAGCGTCCCTATCAACCGCTGCGGCTGCAGGTGTCCGACGTCGTCGCGGCATGTGAGAATAACTCTGATTCCACTGAATCAGACCAAACTGAGGATGTGTGGAAATAGGACCATCAGTCGGGGTACCCTCTATGCCTCGGGTCTGAAAGATCTGGGTGAGGAGAAATGGGAATGGAAGTCCCCAGGCCGCCGAACCCTGCTTGCACAGCACACTTGCCCCATCCCAAAACTTGTGCAGCTGGTCCCAAATGAGCTGGGGAATGGAGATCCAATAGCCTCTCTGAAAGGCATAGAGTGTTGTAAGAAAGGGGCCGCGCCGCTGCGTCTTGTGTCCAAAGGGGCACACATTCCGCTGGGAGGGGGCGTCGGGGGTGGTCTCCCGGGCAGGGGAAGCGCGGGATGTGGAAGCCGTGGCTGGAAGCAAGGCTGGGCTTCGTTGAGGCATTTTGTCGAGCACTTGGTGGGCACTCCTAAAGGGAGGAGATGGAGAACCACCCTGCTGTGCTGCCCAACCCCCTGCAAAAGACAGAAAATCCAACACAGAGCAGTCCGTGGACCCACGGACTGCGAATTTCTACAAAAAATTGGAAAATAATGGGGTTGGTGGGGATCGGGGAGAGTGGGAAATGGAAGAGATAAGTGGCCGAGGAGGGAACACACTAGCGGGGAAAGACCAGAGGGGTGGTGGCGTGGGGTTGTGCGGTGGTAGGGGTGTGCGGTGGTGGTGGGTTGGTGGCCGGCGGTGGTGGGTGGGTTCGCAATTGGGGTGTGAGGGCAGGGGAGAAGCTACGGGGCTGAGGAAGAAAGGGGAATGGGGAAGAAAAATGATGGGGCATGACCTAAAAGGGCACGTGAGCCCTCTGAATGAGTGCGCTCGAGCGGCACGTAGCGTGCGCTCGATCGCACTTGCGCAAAGGGTGTCAAGGGAGGGCGGGGGTGCGCTCGAACGCTCCTGAAGGTGCGCTCGAGCGTACTCGTGCATGTGTGTGGGAGTGTAGAGCGTCTGCGCTCGATCCCACTCATGGTGGGCTCGAGCGCAGGCCCGTGATCTGGGATCGAGCGCACAGTAGGTGCGCTCGAGCCCAGGGTGTCAGTGCTTTAATCAAAAAGATAGACGGGATCCGTCAAATCAACGAACTCCATGTCTGTACCTGGCTCGAGGTTCTGGATGCAAGGCTTCAACCTTTGACCATTGACCTTGAATAGAGTGCCATCTTTTGGGTCCCACAATTCAACGGCTCCATGGAGTGACACGGAGGTGACTATGAAGGGGCCGTCCCATCTTGAACGGAGCTTCCCAGGGAAAAGCCGGAGTCTGGAATTGAAGAGCCATACTTTCTGATCCCGAACAAATTTCTTAGGCAAGATATGTTTGTCATGAAAGGCCTTAGTCCGCTCCTTATAAAGGCAAGCACTATCATAGGCATCTCGCCGCAGCTCCTCCAATTCTGTCAACTGAAGTTTCCGGTGCGGACCGGCAGCTTGCATGTCGAAATTGAACTGCTTGATGGCCCACATAGCCTTGTGTTCTAATTCCACAGGGAGGTGACACGCCTTGCCATAAACCAGCCGATAGGGAGACATTCCAATGGGGGTTTTGTAAGCTGTGCGGTAGGCCCATAATGCATCATTGAGGCGCAAGGACCAATCCTTGCGGTCCGGCCTAACCGTTTTCTCCAGAATATGCTTAATCTCCCGGTTAGACACTTCCACTTGGCCACTTGTTTGAGGATGGTAAGGAGTGGCGACCTTATGTGTGACAGAATACTTGAGAAGCAAGGCCTTGAAAAACTGGTTGCAAAAGTGTCTACCTCCATCACTGATGATGGCCCGAGGAGTGCCAAATCTAGTAAAAATGTTGGCTTGGAGGAACTTCACTACAACCTTGTGATCATTGGTCTTTGTGGTGATAGCTTCGACCCACTTAGAGACATAGTCTACTCCTACCAAAATATACTCATGTCCACAAGATGGTGGGAAGGGTCCCATGAAGTCAATACCCCAGACATCAAAAATCTCGACAATAAGGATGGAGTTCAATGGCATCATGTCCCTCTAAGACATAGATCCTAGGCGCTGACATCGCTCACAAGCTCGGCAGAAGTCATAGGCATCTTTGAACAAGGTGGGCCATGTGAATCCACATTGTAGAACCTTGGCGACGATCTTCTTGGCACTGAAATGTCCCCCACAAGCTAGAGAATGACAAAAGGTAAGAATGCTGGAAAATTCACTCTCAGGAACACATCGTCGGATGATCTGGTCAGCACAATACTTGAACAACTCTGGATCTTCCCAATAATAGAATCGGACTTGCTTGAAGAAGCGGTCCTTATCTTGCTTAGACCACTGAGAGGGAATCTGACCTGTTGCGAGTTAATTGACAATATCGACATACCACGGCGGATGTCTCGGGGTAATTTCTAAGAGTTGCTCATCTGGGAACGAGTCATGAACAGGAACCGGCTGGGGTGTCTCAAACGAAATCCGTGACAAATGGTCAGCATCAACATTTTCAGTACCCTTCTTGTCCCGAATCTCAATGTCAAACTCTTGCAGAAGTAGAATCCAGCGGATCAACCGAGGCTTTGTTTCCTTCTGGACCAGCAGGTGTCGTAGAGCAGCATGATCAGAAAAAATTATAACCTTGGATCCCAGAAGATATGAGCGGAATTTATCCAGAGCAAATACCACAGCTAGCAATTCTTTCTCAGTGGTTGTGTAATTGACTTGAGCATCTATCAACATTTTGCTAGCATAGTAAATGACATGAGGAAGCTTGCCTACCCGTTGTCCCAAAACTGCACCCACAGCATAATCAGATGCATCACACATGATCTCAAAGGGCAATGACCAGTCAGGCGGCTGCATGATGGGGGCAGAGGATAATAGTGATCGGAGCTGCTGGAATGCCTAGTGACATGCTTCATCAAAGTGAAAAGGGGTGTCCTTAGCAAGCAAGTGACATAAGGGCCTTGAGATTTTGCTGAAATCTTTGATGAAACGACGATAGAAGCCGGCCTGCCCTAAGAAAGAACGGATCTGCTTCACTGAAGTGGGTGGTGGTAAATTTTCAATGAGCTCAACTTTGGCCCGGTCCACCTCAATACCTCGTTTGGACACTATATGGCCCAAAACTATACCTTCCTGGACCATGAAGTGGCTTTTCTCCCAGCTCAAAATCAGGTTAGTTTCTTTACAACGTTGAAGCACAAGTGACAAATTATGGAGGCAATTATCAAAAGAAGATCCAAAAACAGAAAAGTCATCCATAAATACCTCCAAAAATTTTTCCACCATGTCTGAGAAGATATACATCATACATCTCTGGAATGTGGCAGGTGCATTGCATAAGCCGAAAGGCATGCGTCGGTAAGCAAAGGTGCCGAATGGACATGTGAACGTCGTCTTCTCTTGGTCTTGGGGATCAACTGCAACCTGATTATACCCGGAATAGCCATCTAAGAAGCAATAGTAGCTCTGTCCAGCAAGACGCTCCAAAATTTGATCAATGAATGGGAGCGGGAAGTGATCCTTTCAGGTATGAGAATTGAGCTTCCGGCAGTCAATGCAGACACGCCACCCCGTGGTTGTGCGCTGTGGAACCAATTCGCCAGCAAAATTCTCAACAACGGTGATGCCTGATTTCTTTGGGACCACTTGAGTGGGGCTCACCCATTTGCTATCTGAGATGGGGTAGATGATGCCTGCATCAAGTAACTTGACGACCTCTTTAATTACTACCTCCTTCATGTTGGGATTCAATCGGCGTTGTGCCTGACGGGAGGGTCGAGCATCTTCTTCCAAATGGATCCGGTGCATACAGATAGAGGGGTCAATGCCTTTCAAATTGGCCACGGTCCAACCAATAGCCTCTTTATACTCCTTTAACACTACGAGCAGACTGTCTTCTTGGTCTTTTTGTAAGTCGGAAGCAATGATGACCGGCAGGGTGTTGTTGGACCCCAAAAATGCATATTTGAGCTTTTCTGGCAGGGGCTTCAACTCAAGCTTTGGTGGAGACAGTAGGGATGGAACAGGAGGAGTGCTGGATGTCACAGGTAGGGGCTCCTTTACTACTCTCCATGGATGGAACTCTGCACTGGCGGCTGTTTCTAACAATTCATGAACCTCTTGAATGTACTGATCGGTGTTGAATTCTTCAAAGTCGAAATAATTCAGGCACGCTTCTACTGGGTCCTTTGTCAGGAGACTGGGTAGTGAGTCTTCTATATATTCTTCAATGCTGTCCAAAAAGAAACACTCATTCTGATCAGGAGCATGCTGAAACGCAGTAAAGCTATTCAATCGAACTTTCATATTGCCAAATGAGATTTCCATGACTCCAGTTCGACAGTTGATGCATGCATTTTCCGTGGCTAAGAATGGACGCCCAAGGATGACAGGAACCAGCTTCTCAGGATTGGGCACAAGCTCGGTATCCAGCACGATAAAGTCTACTGGGAAGAAAAATTTATCCACCTGGATGATCACATCTTCTATAATCCCTCTAGGCTTCTTAATCGACCGATCAGCTAACTGCAGAATCACTGTGGTGGGCTTCAGTTCCCCTAGGCCCAGCTGCTGGTATACTGAATATGGAAGTAAATTCACTCCAGCTCCCAAATCCAAGAGTGCTTTATCAATCTCTCTTTTTTCGATGATGCATGAAATTGTAGGAGCCCCGGGGTCCTTGAACTTCGAAGGGGTGTTGTGCTTAATCAGAGAACTTACTTGCTCAGTCAGAAGAACTTTCTTGGGGATGTGGTTTCTGGTCTTCCGCTTTTGAGTACACAAGTCTTTAAGGAACTTGGCATAGGCAGGCACTTGTACAATGGCATCAAGAAGGGGAAGATTGATCTTTACCTGTTTGAACATCTCCATCATTCCTTGTATTTTCTCGCCTTGTTTCCCAAAGTGGGAAGGTGCCTTGAGACGTTCTGGGAAGGGGGCTGGTGGCTCATATGGGATCTCTGGAGTGGATGCTGCTGATGACGAAGCCTCATGGCTTACTTACTTGCTTTTATCATTCTGCAAATTCTGTGCAACCTCCTTGTGTTCATCTTTCTTCTCCTCCACATGATTGTCAACTATTTTGCCGCTTCTTAAGGTAGTGATGGCTTGAACTTGCTGATGGTATGAAGTGCCCTCATCGACCATATAGTGCCCTTTGGGGTTTACCACTGGCTGACTTGGAAGCTTTCCTTCATCTCTTCTGTTGATGGTGTTGGCAAGTTGTCCGACTTGAGCTTCTAGCTTGGTGTAGTACCTAAATTACACTAAACTAAGGTGTAGTACGATCCGTCTTCCCTAGGTATGGTCTATCTAACCCTATTGATTGCATGCCAATTAAATACCATTGTATAACCATCATTCTTATGATCACAGAAAATAAGAATAATTTGAGTTCAATAATAGTAAAATAATTTCTAAGACAAGATAAGAATTTTACTAATATTGATTTGGAATTTAAAGAACAACTGCATTTAATATGAAGAACAGAAATCAACTGTAGCAATCCTCAGGATTATACAATCAACATGCATAAATTGAAAGACTAGAAATTAAATACAATCAAACCATTGTGCATGGAAAGGGCTACATCAATACCCCACAATTGGGTTTAGCTGCTCATGATCTCCTAAGCTCCACAGACTATTTTACTGAATTTTTGCTCTAGAGGTGGTGTGTCTGTTTACAATGTTTAGAGCCCTATTTATAGGGATTAGGAGAACCCTAAAAACCCTAAAAACCCTGAGAAAACCGGAGAGCAGTCTCCCAGTCCAATTGGGAGACAGAAATCCAAGTCCATTCTGGAGAGGAATTCTTGCCGTACACTGTACGCTCGAGTGCGCTCGATCCAAGACTTGATGCGCTCGAGCGCAGTGCGCTCGAGCCTGGATGGTGTGTGCGCGAGCGTAGGAATGCGCTCGACCCTTGATCGCAAACGCTCGAGCGCAGTGCGCTCGATCCCATGAATGCTGCGCTCGATCCTCGTTCCAGAATGCTCAACTTTTGGATCTTTTAGCCCCAATTTCTAATGGTTTGTCAAATAAGACCTGAAACATAAAAACAAAACAAAATCAAACAATAACAATGCTAAGGAATTAACATATGTAAATTAAGGGGCTTGAATGTGCAACATTCGGCGCTTATCACTATCCATAATACTAGAAACCCAACCTAGTCCGACCTCGGGTGGCCCACATTACTAATGATGTACGTCTTATAGTGACCGCTCGTTAAGGCTGCGCCGGTCACAAAACAACCATTGGATTCAAGGCCCATATAACAACACGCACATTTGACCATAAAAAGTCTATATAATAAGCTCATGGCCATTATACTGCACATACTATTATACCATGTCATACAATGCATCTTATCAATAAGTTATTAAAGCAATTACCAAGTTATTACAAAAATGTAGACATGCTCATATCATACGAGTGGTTAGTCAGCTGACATATCCCGCGTTTTTAAGGAAAGTGTTCGTAAGTGTTAACTTACCTCGTTCGCCTGCTCGAGTCCTCCGACATCACAAAACCTTGCTATAATGAAATACGACACAATGTTATGCGTAGTACTAGAGGACTTATACGAGTATGGTGCTAAGTTCTATCTAACAAAAGGGATTGTTGGACCTAATATTACACAGGTGGAACTAAGGGGCAAATGCCTTGCTCCCTGATCATACGTACGTCCAAAACCCCATAGCCCCATGTGCCACTTCTTTAAAAATTGCCAAACGTACTCAAAACTATATTCATTTCAATTTTCTCTCGTCTTCTCGAAACCCAAACACCCCAAGTGATTTTTGGCCGTGTCTCTTCAAAAACCAAGCTCCGATTACATTTTTCAACAAAGGTATGATCATTTTAAGTCTTCTCCTTCATTTTCACACATAGGTTTTGATTTTAGGACTTTTCTTATTTTCTTGGTTTTATGGTTTAATCTAGGCATATAGCTGGCTAGTTGTGAACTAGGATCATGTTTTAGGGTAGCTATTCATGCTTTATGCATTTTTCACCTTCAAATTGCTACCGATTCGGATTTGGGGGTTTTTGCCCTAAATCCGAAACCGTTGCATTTTCTTGACCCCACCATGCAATTGATACATAGGTTTTGACCCAAATACCCTTGTGATGACTTATGAACAAAATACACTCACTCCATTTATCAATTTTGACTAACCCACACCCTATCCTTTTGAATTTAGGTGCCCTAAATGCGAAATTGTTACTTTTGTGACCCCAATTGGGTGATACGGACCAGTTGAAACCCAAGTCTCTTAATTGAGCACCCGATCTACGCTTTTGGCCGATTCGATTCGGGAGTTTTCACCTGAATCCAAAAATTTCCAAAATGCCCTTCCTTTCTAAATTGGGTATTTTGTCCAAGTGACCCAATTTTGTTAATGGGTCAGGCCCATTTGTTGGACTAGGCCGTGAAACTTTGAAAAACCCCACTTGTACACTTTGCCATTTTGATTTCATGTATTTTCGATTCTAGCTTTGAAATTAGCAAAATAACCCTAGCCCTAAAACCCTAATTTTCACACCTTCCTGATCTCGCTTATTGAGGTCGCCATTAGGGTAAGAAGTTCCTTAGAAGAGTACCTTAACCCATCACCCTAACCCAATCGAACTTCGGTGTCTTGTCAGATTCGACAAGTTACCAAATACCCTTGGACCCACACCCTGAATCTTCAGTGAAACCCCTTCACGCCTTGCATTTTAACTGTACTAGGATCAAGCTCCATTTCTATGATGCTTTTGCACATAGTTGGGGTAGGATGTTGTATGGGTGCACGCGAGTGTAGTATTGGTACTTCTTGGTGCAGGTCGATTGCGCGAACTAAAGTGAGTGCAATAACCTCATCCTCCTCTTACCCACGATCTCATAGGCTCAGGGCAATGATGCAGGACGCCTAGTACCTTGAGTCTAATTCTGACTACGAGAAGGAGGATGTCATCCTTGATGCATCCCCGGCCGGTAGTTCTGAGCCTGAGGGCCCAATTAGGGAGGCCAGTAGCGGCACGAATAGTGACAACGCCATCCGCGCCTACGACTGCGACCGCTTCAGGGTTGATAAAGCTGCGCGCAGATACCGAAACCTTTACAAGAACCGAAAGATCATTGTCGAAAGGGGAGTTGACATGGCCGACATGACCAATCACTCCCCTAGGGTACGAACGTTGTTAAACACCCAAGGGTGGGCGGATATGATAGAGGACCACCGACCGGCAGTCATAAAATTGGTCCATGAGTTCTACGCCAACATCCACAAGCAACGCGATGACTCATTTCATACTTGGCTTAGGAGTAAGCTGGTCTTGGTAACTCCCGCCCTCATCTACTGAATCACCGGGGCACCACGAGTGCGTGACCCTGGCTTTTCGTGGCCACTCGATAGCATCCTTACCCGCCCCTAGATAGTCAAGTGCTTCGCCGACGGATGTCCCCATCAGATGGATATGGAAGGAGAAGGGGCCTTTCAGATTAGCGCCCTCAAAGACGACGACTGGTGCATCTACCACATCATGATCAGCCAGGTCCTCCCAGTGGCGAGCCTTACCTCTATTACCATCGAGAGAGCTCACTGCCTCTATGCTCTTCTAATAGAAACCCCTTATTGATTTTAGTTCCTACGTCATTGCAACAATGAAGGAAGTACGGTTGGCCGACCAGGGCATTGCCCTTCCATATGGAGCCCTAATCACTCGGATCGCTGAGCACGCCAGAGTATCTACAAAGGGCCTGACAGAGCTACCACCACCTAGAGCACGCATGACCTCGCAATTTCTCAATGCTAGCAAGTCTCACCTCCATGGAGCTAAGCTGGAGCTGAGACCACCACGAGCATCGAGAGTGGCAACAGTTGATGGAGCATCCTCGTCTATGAGTAGAGAGAAGCGTATGAGCCGTATGTAAAGCACGCTCAGCGAGATCCAGTGATCCAGGGGCTACAAGCGGCACAAGCAAAGGACCATGCCATCATCATACAATTGCAAAACCAATTGATGGGATCTCTCGATGTCGGGGATTATGGTATTCATAACCCAAGCGTCAACCGAGGAAGAGGGAGCCCAAGCGTGCGAGGAACCCCTGATCGACGATCTGCGAAGCCTAGCTCTAGGAGGGATAGGCGATCCTACTCTTGGACTAGTCTTGTGATGACTTATTTTCTATCTCTTTTTGGTGTTTTGTATGAATTTTTGGCTACATTATAAGTCTACCTCGGTAGTGGCAATTTTCATGTGTATGCAATCTTTCTAAACTTACTATACCTTATCCTTATATGAATGCCGAAGTTGTTAAACTTGCTATGCCTATTTTGATTCCATTATTGTTTTTATTCTTTTTAAAGTCTTGTTTTATATATCCCAATTCTCTCAACTATTTTACAAACCCTCTAACGAGGAGAGACTTTTCTTTACTTTCAAAATTCATAATTTCGATGACAGAACTCTTATAATGAGGGGAGATTGTGATACCCCGATAAAAACAACCTTTTTTATTAAAGACTCAATATGGCTAAAAATTTCATAAAGCATAGTTTTAAAACAAAAGACCTAAGCCGTCACACATAACCAAGATTTCCTGAAGAGCCTTGAGGCAAAACCCAAGTTCCTCCCCTTTCTGATCGTATGTACACCCAAGGGACCACCCATACGTACGCACCTGTCTTCAATGAGTACATACGCCCAGGGGACCACCCGTACATACGTTGACCAGTCTTTGACCCATTAAGCAATACACAAGACGTATGCCCAAACCCTTTTATCCAACGTGTAATAGTACCCGTATGCACGCTAACACACTAAAAAGCAGTTTTAACCAATTCTCTACTTTTTTAGTGGAGGCACACCTCCCACCCCCTATTTAACACCCTCCCCCCCCCCCCCCCCCCCTCCCCTCCCCCCCCATTCGTCCCATCAACCTCTCTCACTTCCTAAAAAACCCTAATCCTAGTAAAAGAGGTGACTTGAGAGAAAAGGAGGAGGTCTTGGTATTTTTATATTCCCTAAGGTAAACTTCTTGCCCATTCCATGATCTTTTGTTGTTACTCTGATGTTTTATGTTTTTAAAAGATGATTTGGCAAAATCCTCACACCCATTTCCTTACAAACGACAAGTATTTTTTACCACTTTTTTATTGCTTTAAGTTGTATGGTAACATGATATTACATTGTATATGTCTAATTAGTAGCCTAGAAGGATTTATATTAGCCCATAGATGTCATAGAAGCCTCAAAAATTAGTTTAGAGCTGTGGGCCAAAATACCTAACTTATTGGCCAAACGTGCGCTCTCGAGGTCGTACATACGATCAGGGAGCAAGGCATCTGTCCCTTAGTGCCACCTGCGTAATATTAGGTCCAGCAATCCCTTTTGTTAGATATAACTTAGCACCATACTCATAGAAGTCCTCTAGTACTACGCATAACGATGTGTTGTATTTCGTTATAGCAGAATTTTGTGATGTCGGAGGACTCAAGCAGGCAAATGAGGTAAGTAAACACTCACGAACACTTTCCTTAAAAACTTGGGATATGTCAGCTGACTAATCATGCGTATGATATCAGTATGTCTACATTTTTGTAATAACTTGATAACTGCTTTAATAACTTGTTGATAAGATGCATTGTATGACATAGTACATCGATACGTGAGGTATAATGGCCATAGGCTTACTATATAGACTTGATTCTATGGTCAAATGTGTGTATTATTATATAGGCATGTATCCAATGGTTGTTTCGTTACTAGCACAACCTTAACTAGCAATCACTACAAGACATGCATCATTAGTAGCGTGGGCCACCCGAGGTCGGACTCGGTCGGGCTGCTAGTGTTATGGACAGTAGCGTATAATGGTCAAGGCACTAGCATTGTATTACAGGTTCCTCACGACAGCGCCAACCCTATTGAGAATAGGTAATATCACGGGTAGACCATATATGATAGTTACGACCTATAAAGCATTAGTTTTTATACATTTAAATACTTAGGCGATTGCCGCCGGAGTACACCACCCTTTATCAAACCAAACGATATTTTCAAGGTGTATTAACAAAGATAACACCTATTTTCAATGATATTGGAACTGCACATTTATTTCCGTATAATAATAATGAACTCATGTCATACCTAATTGTGAGGTTTACTTACTAAGTTGTTAGACTTACGCAATTATTACTCTTATAGGGAGCTTGTTCCTAGAACCCAAGAGTGTTACGGTTGCCATCACAGACATTGCTTTAAGATCTTTATCAGGTGTTGTGCAAAATACCCACCTGAATTAATAGGCAAATATTTGGTACATTTTAACTCGCAAGTGCACAAGATCAAACGATAGTATAGTGCAGCAAATACGAGATCATTCCCATGAGGATTGTTCATTTTGCTTAGAATTGAATTTCTAAATTAAATATCAAGATTGTCACGAAATTGATATAATGAAAAAAGATAAAAATAAATGAAAGTGTTAAGGGCTCGACATCCACCACTAATTAGACTAACAAAAAATACCGGTATATTTAATGCTTGTCAACCTAAGGGCATGGGTGTATATTCCTTAAGCTATGGATCTCCCTAAGCAACAAATTAGGCAGGTGTGTCTACTCTAATTCTTTTCTTTCTCAAAAGATTTAGCATGAGTGTCTACTAAGCTATTCTTTAAGAAAGCATAAATCTATGAAAATCGACAACCACATGAAGCCTAAGGCATGGGTGTCTACTCCCGGTTCTCCATGTTAATTAATCCAAGAACCCCAATGACGAGATTCCTTGTCACTCTATTAAGCCCATGACTCAGCCATCCAAATTGCTTAAATAACAAATCCACACCACATGCATATGTTGATCAGGCACATTCATATGAGGAATTCAATTAACCAGAAAATAATCAATTTAAAATACCAAAATATGATTGTAGCAAAGGTGCCAATATTGAAATCCTAAAAAGACATGATTAGGACTTCAATCTAACCCATAACTAAAGAGTTAGTTACACATATTTAAAATAAAGGGAAAGAAAGAACCAAAAACGACTCCTAGAAAGTAGCCTGCAATTCCTCTCCCCAAAAAACTTGTCTTTGGAATTCTGGAATTCTCCGAAATTGTTCGTTTCTATGAGGCTTAGAGGTCTAGTTATAGGCTTAGGAAAGACTTAGAAACCCTAGTAAACCTAGTAAAATCGGAGGTCTAACTTCCTAGTCCAAATAGGATTAGGAAAACCTAAGCTGATGTGGAAAAGGAGTTTTTCCTCGTGTCCTGCTGCTCCAGCACACGAGTGTGCTCAATCCTAGAATTTGCACTCGAGCGAAAGCCTGTGCTCGATCACAGTTGGACGATCGATGCTTCTTCTTGTGCGTGCGGGTGCATGTTGCGCTCGCTCCTTGGTTTGGGAGCTCGAGTGCTAATGCGCTCGAGCCTTGGTCTTGTGCGCTAGATCGCACGCTATAGCCTTTTCCCAAATTTTCCTTTTATGCTCAAACTTTCCAGGAATGCTTCCGTTTCTTCCATGATCTACAAAAACACAGAAAACACAAAAAGAAAATAACAAAGCACAAAATAACAAGACTGAGAAATTAACAATTGTAAATTACAGGGCTAAAATATGAATATTTTTACACTTATCATCAGGTTTGCTTTATATTATTGTTAGTTGTTGCATGCCTTTAAATTGAGGATTATACTTGCACCTATCATGATTTATAGATTTCTCAAATTTGTTTCACCTTCCTATGCATTAACTTTGATAATGCTTAGAGGTGCGGTTCTCTATTTAGCTACTAATTGGTTATTAGGATAATTGCCAGTGACCCTGCCAGGCTGGCCAAGGCCAGTTTTGGGGGCATTACGCCCCAACAGATCCAAGATGCCTATACAGATACTGGATCGTAAGGAGCAAGTGTTGTGCACTAAAATGATTATGTGTGACGCCCCCAAATCCGGCCTTCACCAGTCTAGTAGGGTTACTGGCAATTACCCCAATTTAGCTAACTAGTAGCTAAATGGGAAACCACCACTTTAAGCAATAATCGGAGTTAGTGCATAGGAAGGTGAAATAATTCTGAGATGTCTAATAACCATAATAAGACATGTAATATCCTCAAAACACGAACATAAAGCAACTAATAGAAATTGGAACTTAAGCAAACCTAATAACAATGTGTAGATCTTTACTTAAGCAAAGTCCGTAGTGGCCACCCGAGGTCAAACATGCATCATGCCAAAATGCTGCATAATTTATCAAATAGATTTTATCATTCAATGACATAAGTACCATGTGCATTTTTACTCACTAAGACTTTAGACTTACCCTTGTATTTTTTCCCCATCTATTATGTATAAATTACACGATTTAGCTAGCTTAGCAGAAGATGAATTTGGACAACCAACTTATGGTGGCAAAAGACATGATTGAGTCATCTTTGAGGACCTCAACCTGGTATGGCTCAAGTCCATGTGGAACGATGGAGGATCCACCCGAGTGGAGATGATTGAGATTGTAATCATGTTAGCTTTACTTAGGCTTAGGCGTTGATGTTATTCCAAAACAATTACTTATGGTCTGTAATATTTTGATGACTGGTCACTGACCAGTACATTTGGAGATCTACCTATGTTATGATGTTTTCTTGTTACTCTAGTTATTGTGGTTGTGATTTTAGTTATTGCTATCTTTATTCTGTAGTTAAAAGTCTTTCACTGTAGTCTCTCTTAGGAGAGGTTATGATCACTGAGTCTTGCTCTGTGAGGGGCAATGTTGGGAGGCAAACCATGGAGTCAATTATGAGTTAATTGATTTCTACGGGGTGTTACAGTTTCTAAGCCCCGCAAGGTTAGTAGGACGATTAGCTACATTGTTTACTATCGTTTGGACTATTGTTATCATAAATTAGTATTATTATGGCTATGTCCTTGAGCTATTAAGTGCTTTTGTTTTGTTTACATTATTCTAATGCTTTAAGACCATAGTAAGCATGTTGGATCAGTGGGGATGATTTCCCACTGTAGATTTTGGTTAGATTAAACCCTAGATCCTTCCAGAGACCTTAGGTGTCATTTTAGAGTTTAGTTGAGTCGCTTTTTGGGGTCGGGAGTGTTCGTGACATGTCGGGAGAGACTTCTAGCAGCTCAGGATCAATCCCCTACAGCCTATGATCGATCCCAGGCTGACAAGATTGATCATGACAAACCAGGATCAATCCTCTGCTGACAAGATCGATCCTCTTTTAGTAGGATCGATCCTAGCCCCTCCAGGATCGATCCTACCCCCTTCCAAAACCTTGTTTTGTCATTTTTTAGGTCCTAGGTTAGTGTCTTTGGTCCGAGAGAATTGTCTAACATTAGGGTTTTTGAAGAAGATCATTTTGGAGAGTTCAACGTTGGTCTTGAGGACTATCCACACAATTCAAGTGAGTGAATCTCACATGGATACTATTATGTGATTGGCATTGTTTCAGTATACTATTTTGATATGAATGAGAAAACATGCATGAATTTTAATTGCACGAACTCTATTTTATGAACATGTGAACTCTCTTATTTGTGCATATGACGTAACTGTGATTACAAGATAACCTACAATTCGTGTAAGCATTTTATGTCATGCATGCATGTAAAATATAGTGAATATAAGTGCATTTAGTAGACACAGCTTGTGTCATGCGCTACCAGAATACAGGTAAAGCCCTATAGTCCAATTTGTGTTATGATTTGCCATTGGAGTCCCCCAAGCATGCCTTGTGAAAAGGGCTCACCAAGGATATCTTGCAAAGAATGCAGTTAACATTGGACCAATATGTGTCATTATGTAAAGTGTCAATATTACACGGCCATAGGGTCACTAAATAACTGCAATTCCATTGAACCATACTAACGAGAATATGAGGGACCGACACAGTACAATGGAAAGGTCATTGAACGGCCATGCTCCTGCCAAAAGACGTAGGCAAATGCCTATGGCCTGATCAAAGTGTAATTGATGGGAGCCAATGATGCAGGCAACCTATTACGATTCAAAATATGGGAATTAGGCTTGTCAAACACTATTGCTGATAATATATGGCTCGTGCTATATTGGAAATTGACCAATATGTGGTCATGTACCCATGAATATATTATACTCTGCAATTGGCGACGATGAGTCAAGCACCCTTAAATTAGATTATAGTGGGAATTGACCAAATGTGTGGTCATGTACCCCAAATCAAATTACATTAGGCAATTGGCCAGCATGCGGTCATGTACCCCATACTAGAGCGGGAAATTGGTTAATACATAGTCGTGCAGCTTGGAACAGAGGATGCAATTGGCCAGTATGTAGTCATATACCCCATATCGAATCATAAGTCAATTGGCAATATATGGTCATGTACAAAAGAGCACCATTCACTAGGTAGTTGATCAGAGCAGAACAAACAGACAAAACATGGCTAACAAATTAGTATCAGGTTATCAATCCCTCAATGACACAAGAGATCCAACAACCCCATTTAAGGCATCCAAAAATAAACTATACAATAGTGACCACCACGCAAATCCAATAGTTCTATCCATGATTCATTACCCAAGCTGGTGATATAAAGAGAGAGCAATGGGTCATAATTTGGTCCAACATGTAATAGCCCACTCAAAGTAGTATGATATTGTTCGCGTTGGGCCTCAACCCGTAGGGTTTTGTTATTGGATTTACCCCAGTAGGCCTCATACCATTTAGAGAGAGCATACTCTATATAAGTAAATCATCTTTCTCACACCCATGAGATGTAGGACACCACAATCACCCTCTCTTAGGACCTAGCGTCCTTGTTGGCGACCCTCATGAGCTTATGCACGTTCCTTCCATCTTAGGTTGGGCTTTAACTCTGATACCATATATAATAGCCTGCTCCAAGTGGTAAGATTTTGTCCGTTTCAGGCCTCAGCCTGCACAGTTTGGCTATTGGATTTAGCTCAAAATGCCCTCTACCATTTAGAAAGAGCATGCTCAATTAGCACATCCTCTTTTTCACACTCAAACAAAGTGAGACGCCACACAACAATAGGGGATAAATGAAGATAGCCATTTCCTAGAAGCTAAGAAGACCCAATGCCAACCCTACATACACAACCTGGTCCAATACTTGAAAGAAATGACCCATTGGAAAGTGAGAAAAGATAGGTCAAATCCAAGACTGTAAAGTAAAATTCCTTCAACATTAAAAACTATCACGTGAAAAGTCAGCGCTAGGATAAGTTTGAAACAATCAAAGGTTCCTAGATCGCTACATAATTAAAATAAATTTAATGACATGAAAGGAAAGAAAATATTGAAAAGACAAATGTTAACCTCTCATCCTCCTCCTTCGTGAGTCCCAACACCACATTAATTTTTTTTGTTATTTTCAATCATTTTTCTTGAGCTCATATTTCTTCGTGCTTCCATTGCACTATGGGGGTGTCATATCTTTCAGTCTATCAAACTTGTATGTTCTCTTTGTGGATTATTTGGTGCTAACTTTGATTGCTGCTCAACTTGGTTTTCTTTTGTTCAGGCATTATCATTTTCATGGGTTTTACTTTTTTTTTTTGTTGTGCTTGGTTGATATCAATATGATTATTAGCCACCCTTCCTTTTTTGTTTGTTTAAATACTACATTAGATGAGCTACTAAAGCAGGCATTCAAGGTTGGTCTCTTCTTTCATAGTTTCTTTGACGTGTTTCTATTGAGAAAAAAAATATTTGATAGTGAAGGAAAAGAAAGTTCTATTGGGAAAATACATTTTACCCCCTTGAACTACCCACCCATTTGCACTTTGAACCCCCAATGTTTAAAAAGTGACACTTAACCCCCTATTAAGTGCCAAAATATTCATATTTTAGCCCTTAAACTTATATGTGTTAATTCCTTAGTGTTGTTATTTTGTGCGATGTTACTTTCTTTTATATTTTCTTTGTTTTATAGGTTTTTGGAAGAAAAGAAAGCATTCCTGAAAGTATTGGACTTAAAGGATAAAATTGGAAAAAAGCTAGAAGACTTGAAGCAAGCAAAAGCATTCTAGAAGTGCGATCGATCGCAGGTGAGTGCACTTCCAGAGAGGTCCAGACGTGAAGAGTGAGACCTGCGATCGATCGCACATCCAAAGAGGTCCAAACATGAAGAGTGAGGCGTGCGCTCGTGCGCACAACAGAAGACTCGATCGCATTGCGATCGAGCGTAGAAGACATACCATCGATCGTAGAGATGCGATCGAGCGCACACGGACTGCGATCGAGCGCACTCGTGCACTGAAGAATTCCAGAAGCTGCTGCCAGAATGCCCTTTTCTTCCATATTAGGGTATTCCAAGTGTAACGATCTTTGTTCTAGGCTAGAGTAATTCCTTGGCCTACCCTTGATAGATGAATTCAGAGTTGTGTAGGCCCACTAGTATGATTTTAATTATCTTAGTTAAATGGATCAGAACAACTTTAGAGTATAAAATCTATATTTTGATTTAAAGGTTTTATCCCAAATGACTTGTTTGGCTTAATGGTTAGTGTGGCATAACTTTCCCTAATATTTCATGAGTTCGAATCTCCATATAACAAAATTTGTTTTAAAGTGAATTTTTCTATAAGGAAAATTTTTATAGAAACCCTGTTTCTAAAACCCTAGCCGCGGCCCGCATATAGCCTATATGACAATGTTGTCTTCTTAAATTAATTTCCAAGTTTGTTTCAAAAGACTATTCCGGAAAGAGTTTAATGAGAAATCAAATTATTAAAGGCTCCCCGTTTAAATTTTAAAATAGTATTTTTTAAGGAAAAGTAAATCGCATCGATTTCTTTAATTCTCCTTTCATTAACCTAGCTAGTCTACATTACACCCTTTTTCAAAGGAAACAAAATTTGATAGCTTTGCATAATATTATGGAAAAACGTAAGAAATGATCCATGACAAAATTCATTTAATTTTTTTTTTATTATTATTTCCTACACGACTTTCCAAAAGCATTATCTCCATCTAAAATTCTCCTTTCATTAACCTAGCTAGTCTACATTACACCCTTTTTCAAAGGAAACAAAATTTGATAGCTTTGCATAATATTATGGAAAAACGTAAGAAATGATCCATGACAAAATTCATTTAATTTTTTTTTTATTATTTCCTACACGACTTTCCAAAAGCATTATCTCCATCTAAAAGTTTTAGCCATAATTAGCTACATATATGGCAAAGTATGAGAATATTTTTTAGTACATTTATCCGTGCATTAAAACTCTTGTGAGCACATGTCTAGGCTATTTCCATGGGATGTTGTTTCTTTATATATATATATATATATATATATATTAATTTTATGCATTGAAAATATTTTCATGTCCATATTCATTGTTTCATGGGATTCTAAAACAATTGAACCAAGTGGCCATATGCCTATACGGTTAAGATAGATTTTTTTTATTGGACAATGATTTTCCCAAGACCTAGCTATGTACCCCATGTCAACTAGGCATTTATTTTCAAAAACTTTCCCTTAAAACTGACTTGATTTTGTGAACGCATGAATGGAGTGATATATATATATATATATATATATTCTAAAGAAGATTTTATAAAACCAAAAACAAGAAACCCTAAACAAAGAGTACCAAATTGCCGCCCATCTCGTTATTCTCTTATTTTCTCAAAACTTTTACCTTCCCTCATTTTTCTCTCAAGAACCCTAGCATTCTAAACACTGCACACAGCCGTCTCTCAATCTCCCTCTTATTCTATCATTTTATCTTTTCAAGAGCACCAAAACTTAGCACTTCCCATTCTTCATCAAAGAAAATCTATGACTGTCTCTCTCTTTCTCATTCTTTCATTATTCAAGAAATACCAAAACCTATCAATAACCATTAATCCTCAAGGAAATTTACATCTCTTCCTCTACCTCGCTCTCCAACGCCACATACTACACAAGGTTCTCAAAACATTTTGTCATCTTCTCCAATTTTCATCTCCCACTTGAGGTAAATTATTTTACTCACCCTTGTTGATTTCTTTTATGCTTTCAATTTAATATGCAAGTATAATTGTTGTTCGTACTTGTACTATGTCTTGTGAATGAAAAACCTACACCATTCCTATTATTGAAAATACTGTATGGGATATGTCTCTACGTTAGCACAACAAATTTCAACTTGAACCTTTATTTTCCATACCTGTAACAAATCAATATTTCATATAAATATAGAAATATATTTTAATTGCTTTTAACTTGTCAACCACCATGTTCATGACCTTTCTCATGTCACCTTTTAAGGAATATATATATATATATATATATATATATATATATATATATATATATATATATATATATTCCTTTTATTGCCTTGGAATTTATCAACCAACGTTCACTTGTCTTTTAAGAAGCCAAGAATAGTTACTTAGGAACCAAAGTGTTTTTCAAAGAATTATGTTTGTAATCCACACTTATAATCCTCCTATTCAAGAAAAAGTCTAGGAATCTATTGTTACCTTTAGAATCATTTGAGGGGTAGAAGTGGAAGCCTAGGGGTTCAAGGGATACCTTTTTATTAATTTAAGGCTAACATAATTAAGTTGTATTAATTCAGGTGTGTGATCGTGCTGGTCAGTCTCTATAGCATCTTTATCGAGGTAAGTGAATTTACTATCCCTTCCAGAAAAATTATCATGTCATGCTATTTATGAAATTCTGTTTCAAATTGCAAATGATCATTTTGTTTATATTATGGAATTATGCTGCATGCATGACAAGTTTGAGAAAAAAAAAAAAAAAAACATTTTGAAAATAGTGATGTTGATAAAGAGAATTTTGAAAAAATGATAATAAACCCTCCAACATGATGCCCTACGATGTATCAAGAGAAGTACAAGAAATGAGAAAAAAGTTAAAAAGTGGGGGCACATGTATGGAGGAGAGTATTTTTAGCCCCAAGAGAAACAAGAAAGAAGCTCAGTACCGAAGCTAAGGATGGAGGCGCAACCGCTGAAAGAGGCTCTGCCAGAAGGTGGTTCCATCATAGTGTTTTTTTTGCCATGCTAAGTGCACCCAGAGTTAATCGGCTGGCAAAAGGGACGGGGCTGTGGCCATAGTATCTCATCCCAGGTCTTAAGGACCGCGCGCAACCCTAGTATACGAGGGTAACAGTATACATGGGCTCTAGTATGAGATAAAGAATATCGACATTTTTATTCATGATAATATATTTTATGTCCTTTCTATTTTCTTAAAAATATACTGGGAACATATGTAGTTATGAGTTCCAATTTTCAAAGCGGGACAAGGAGTAAAACTGCTTATGGTTGTGGATTTCACTTACTGGGCCTCCTTTGGGCTCATCTGTTTTATTTCTTGTTTCAGGTAAAGAGCATGCTGGAATAGAAGGCCGGAATGGGGGCAGAATTAATTTTTCCAATAATTTGTATTAAACACTCTGATAGACCTTATACATCTTTGCAAAGCTTGTGTTGTAAAAGAAAAAGTGACAAATCCAGCCTTAACGAGTTGGGGATGTTACACCAAGTCCCACTTGTAATATGACTAAATCCTACGAATTTTCTAGGTTTACTAGTGTTTCAAGGACTTCTAGAAGCCTATAAATAAGACCTCTAAACCTTTAGAATAATCACCCTTGAATAGACACAACTTTGGGGGAGAGAAATTGGAGGCTACTTCTAGGAGCGGTTTTCGGTTCTTTCTTTCCCTTTTCTTTTTAGTTTTATTTTAATTATGTGTAACTAACTCTTAAGGAGTGCTAGATTGAAGCGCTAATTATGTTTATTTAATATTTCAATATTAGCGCCTTTGTGATAATCATATTATGTTGCTTAACTTGATTAATTCATGTTTCTTGAAATTCCTCATGTGTATGTGATTGGGCATTATATGCATGTGGTATGGATTAGTTAATTCAATCAATTTAGATGACCGAGTCATGGGTTTAATAAGAGTAACAAAAGAAATCCACACCAGGTTCTTGGATTAATCAACATGGGGAACCGGGAGTATACACCCATGCCCTAGGCTTCATGTGTTTGCCGATTTTCATAAATTTATGCTTTCTTAAAGAACTACTTAGTATACACTCATGCTAAATCCTTTAAGAAAGAAAAGAGTTAGAGTATACACCCATGCGTAACTCGTTGCTTAGAAAAATCTATAGCTTAAGGAGTATACACTCATACCCTTAGGTTGGCAAACATTAAGTATTCATAATATGATTGGATCATTGGCATATTGTTATATTATCTAAGTGTGATTAGTGGTGGATATCAAAGTCCTACCTTTACTTTATCTTTATATCTTTTTATTTTTATTTTTTTTTATAATATCAATTTAATGACAACTTGATATTTAAAAAAAAAAAAAAAAAAAAAAAACTTCCAAATTGTTACAATTCGACTATTTTGATTTTGATTTTTTTTTTTTTCCAAAATGCCCCCATCCCAAGTCAAAAATAAAATAAAAATTTAAAAAAATAAAAATAAAAATTAAGGGGTGGCCGGCCACCCCAGTTGGGCCTAGGGGTGGCTTCAGCCACCCCAGACCGGCCACCCCTTAATTTTAATTTAAAAAAAAAAAACTTGGGATGGGGGCATTTTGGGGAAAAAAAAAAATCAGAATGGTCGAATTGCAACAATTTGAAAGTTTTGGGGGGGGGGGTGTTAAAGTGTCACTTTTTAAACATTTGGGTTAAAAGTGCAAATGGGTGGATAATTCAGAGGGGTAAAGTGTATTTTCCCCAAGTTCTATAACTTTTCATCCAAAAAAATAGAGAAAGTTTTATAATTTATGAGAAGTATAGCTCTTAAGTATTTTGCTACTTGAGGACACAAAACGTTTTACTTAACTTGGCCCAAAGAAGTCAAATTTTCCAATTTTTTTTCTTTTATTTTGTGGGACAGTTGTGTAACGCCCCAGTGAAATTAATTAACTGTACTTGACTTCATGGTTCACCTACCAGCCTAATTCCACAAGGAACAAGACTCTGAGTTAAACAACATAGATATACATAATGGAGGGAAAAAATACAAAGGTAAGTTCAACTACTTAGTGAGTAAATTGCACATGGCGTACAAATCATTAGATGATGAACTCAGTTGTTTATAAATCACATGCAACATTATGTCGAGACAATTTATCATGGATGCAATATAAATATATTATATAATGTAATATGAGAATCCTGTCATAGTTCAAACTTCAAACTGTATGGTCTACCTGGAATATTACCCATTCTAAGCAGGGTTGGTGCTATCCCGAGGGACTTGTAATGTGTTGTGCAAATTTATTTAACTCACAAGTGCACGAATCAATTGTAGTTTAATGGATTGCAAGTGCGAGGTCGATCCCACAAAGAATTGTATTTTTTAAAGAGCAATTTATATCTAAACTAATTAAATCCTAATCTAGTTCCAAAAGGGTTTTGATTTTTTAGTTTTGAAAATTAAAGGATAAACATACACTAAATAAAATAAGTAAATCTAAGGATAAAGGTACTAAGGTTTGGGAATTCACACTCATCAAATCATAACAACATACTTTATGTTCATCAATATTAACCCGAAGTTCTCACAAATTAAATCATAGATATGTTTTACTATGCTTCAAAGAATTAATCAAAATCATCCCATGTATCCATTCATTAACCAAATCACAAAAGGAATCCAAATTCAATTGAAACACCAAATGTATTCGTAGAACAAATCACAAGGGATATCCAATTTTTATGAGTTAAAAGCCAAGCAATCAATCATATGAAATTATCTCAAATCATCACATGTATCCTTGAATCACAAGAGATATCCAAGAATCACTCCATACAATTGATTATAAGTAAAACAATTGAAATATAAAACCCAATAAAATCAGAATAATAAAAACTTACATAAAAGTGATGTTGTTCTTCATCGGTGAGGCTTCATCCCCAACCTTAGTTGGGAATTTAGCTCCACATAAAAATAAAATCTAAACCTAAACATAAACCTAAAGAAAAACTAAACAAAAGAATTTTGCTCTCTGGGATTGTGTCTGTTTTCTTTAATGTAAAGAAGTCTATTTATAGGCTTAGGGAAGTCCTAGAAGCCCAAGTAAACCTAGATAATTCGGAGGTTTGTCTCCCAGTTAAAATAGAAGTCTGAAATCGGAATAGGATTCGTCCAGATTTGTGTCCTTTAATTGCGGGGCGATTTTGGCATAGAAACTGTCAGAATTACGAAAATCCTATTTCATAACAAATTGTAGTATTTTGAGCTAGCTTTCCAATGCCATTTGAATCACTTCAATCCAATATTTGAGCAGAGAGTTATGGTCAAAATACTAAGACGTGTGCAGAATCTGAATTTGAATCCGATCCGAAATCTTATCCAATCTGAACTTTAATCTGATTTAACCTTTTCTTGGATTTGGTTAGACTTAACCACACAATCTAGGTCTTCTCAAAGTATTCTTTCTTCCAAACTTTGCATTTTTCCCTTTAAAGCTGCAGTTTTTCTTCAATGACCTACAAAATACTAAAAACACAAAACTAACACAAAATATTAAATAACAACACAGCTAAATGATTAACTAATGTAAATAAAGGGGTCCAAATATGCAATATTTGGCACTTATCAAACACCCCCAAACTTACATTTTGCCAGTCCCTTAGCAAAACAAAACAAAAAATAAAATGAAAGCAAGAAATATAAATCCTCTTTCGTGGGAGAGACGATTGCATTTAGCATATGCAACAAGCCTTTTAAACCCCTAGGCATCCCTAGTGAACGAATGAAGTCTCGTGAGGGCTTAACAGGAATGATACCCACAAACATTGTACACTATGTTGTCAACAAGAAAGAAATTTCACATAAACCCTGGTTCTTATTTATGAGCAAACTTAAAAAGACAAACACCATCATAATAGTCAAAAGGAAATCCAAAATCAAATCACTCATAAATGGACAATTGAGACCTCATATGTTTTGAAATGTGTAAAGTGTAATTAGCATACAATCATGAAGCTTTCAGTTTAAACTCAAGACAAGTTCCATAAAATTTGAAAGAATCCCTAACAAATGAAACAACCGAGGCAAGATATGCATTTTTTTTTTTTTAATAGGCTTTGCAATGTCTAACTCCCTTAAGCTTTCTAATTGACTCATGTAACAAGTGTTAGGCCAATGACTCCCAAGCCAGGTGGCTTTAGGGCACTAGATGTAGAACATCTCTAAGGGCTTATTAACTTAAGTCAAAAAGGCTACGAAGTCAGATTAGCCATATCATAAATCAACACTGAACTTCACACATTTTGACGCGAACACTCAATGCTTAACGAGACAAGAGGTCCGGTTACTCAGTGAAAAACTCAACATGATCTTTATTTTCTTTTTCCTTCTCTTTTTTATTTATTTTTTTCTCTTTTTTTTTTTTTTATATATATATCTTGCAAGCCAATGGTTATTCATCAATAGGTCATCCAACAAATCTCAAAGAGAACAAGCTTAAGCTCAAAACATCATACTTCACAGAAAACATGTTAATGTGCTCATAAAATTTTATTTCAAAAGAAGTGAAATCTCTTTTACCCAAAAATAAGTCAAAGGACTCAGACTCCTAATGACATAATGACGATGTTCAACCCTTTAAGCAAGCTAATAAAATGCAAACCACAGTCACAGTTTAACTCAAACTTGACAAAAACATAGCATAATTAATTTTTTTTTTTTTTCAAATTTTTTTAACACAAAAAGACAAATAAACAAATAAGAACAAAAATAAATAGACAGTGTATTTTCATACCCCCAAACTTTAATTACACATTGCCCTCAATGTGTAGTATAGAAATACATTACCGGAAGTAAGGAAATCTGAGTGTGAACAAGGCCAGGGCATCCCCCAAACTTAAACACCAAAACACCTATCAATAAAAACTAACAGCAATATATATTTTTTTTTTCACAGAACAAAACATCAAAAGATTAATTGCTGTTAGAAACAAAAACAAATAAAAAGAAATGCAATATAATGAAAAAGGAAAGAAAGAATTTGTGGAGTGAAGTGCAGAAAATAAACTGGAAGAGAAAACTTTACAGCGCTTTCCCCGATCATGCGGATGTCCAACCAATCCCTTCCACCCCTTCTTCTTCAAAACTTCATACCCCTCTGGAAGGAGATTTCGCCATCTTTTGTAGACTAGCTTGCTTCAGAGGATCTTCTTAGGAAAGTGGTTCCTAGATTTGTGTGCTTGTGTGCACAAGTCTTTGAGTATCTTGACATAAGATGGCTCTTTGAGACATTCAAGTGATGAAGCTTTGGGCTCTTGATATGTCTTAAGAGGGACAGTGATGCAGGCAGGAGCTTCAGTACTCACTTCCATGTCACTGGGTAGATCAGGATCTGTCGGTGGCTCACTGTTCTCATGGTGCTCAACTTGCTCAGGGTGTTCAACTTGCTCCTCTTTCTTTTCCTCCTCTTTGTTATCCACAATTTTCCCACTCTCTAGTGTGATGGTGACTTGGGCATGCTCATGATAAGAATTTTCGGAATCATCCTCATCAATCATGTAGTACCTTTCAGCCATCAGCTGACTTTGAAGCTCTTCTTCCTCTATTCTGTTGAAGTCAGCAACTAGATGACCGATCTGTCCTTCTATCTTGGACATGGCCTGCTTAAGTTCTTGTATGTCTCTGCCATTAGCCATGTTGGAATTCCTCAGCTCCTGTACAGCTTGATTGGTAAAACCTTTTAGCTCTTGTATAGCTTGGGAGTTGGAATTCTTGAGCTCTTGTATAGCTTGGGAGTTGGACTGGTCGACTTTTTCTATTAATGTTTTCATCATGTCTTCCAGTAATGACTGTGGTACAGACTGTGGCTCTTGAGTGGTAGACTGATAAATAGGAGGTTGAGCTTGATGATCGAACTGCGGATATTCTAAATGGTGCAATTCATCAAATTGGTGAGCATAATTTCCTGTAGCTTGAGCTGACCATGAGAAATTAGATTGGTTGCTCCAGTCCGGGTTATAACAATTAAAATTTGAATCAAACCCCGGGCTAGAGAAACTGGTGTTCATTTGTTCATATGAAAAGTTAGATCTAGCTGCTCTGATTTGGTCTAATTTGTCCCATAAGTCATCGAGCTCAGCTCGCAGATCTGGACAATTGTTTTCCTCATGATAAGGATTGAAACAATATGAACATGGTTTATGTGGGTTAAAATTTTGATGGTAGTTGGTAGGAGCTGGTGTCCTATAACTAGGAGAGGCATTAAAATCATTAAAATGAAAATTCATACTTCCCCCTCACTTTTTAACATGCAAATATCCCACATAAAACAATAACCATTTTTTTTTTTTTTAATAAACTAAAAAAAAAAAGACTAAAAAAATTAAAACTAAGATTTAAAAAACTCACAAAAAGGACCAAAAATAAATTTTTCACAAAAATCTACGAAACTGCTGCAGTTGCTGCCTATGCTGTGAGTGCGCTCGATCGCGCTAATATGCAGAAGGTGCTGTGATAGAACTATAAAACAAGCCAAACAACAAGAAAAATCTATCTTTTTTTTATTTTATTTTATTTTTTATTTTTTATTTTTTTATTTTTTTTTATTAGTAACACGAATAAAACAAAACAAATTGCAGAAAAATAAAATCCTAATTATAACTAGTAGAAGAATAAAACTAATTTAGAAATAAATTGGTTTCAGAAAATGAACAATTCCCCGGCAACGGCGCCAAAAACTTGTTCTGCAAATTTATTAAACTCGCAAGTGCACGAATCAATTGTAGTTTAATGGATTGCAAGTGCGAGGTCGATCCCACAGAGAATTGTATTTTTTGAAGAGCAATTTATATCTAAACTAATTAAAGCCTAATCTAGTTCCAAAAGGGTTTTGATTTTTGAGTTTTGAAAATTAAAGGATAAACATAAACTAAATAAAATAAGTAAATCTAAGGATAAAGGTACTAAGGTTTGGGAATTCACACTCATCAAATCATAACAACATACTTTATGTTCATTAATATTAACCCGAAGTTCTCACAAATTAAATCATAGATATGTTTTACTATGCTTCAAAGAATTAATCAAAATCATCCCATGTATCCATTCATTAACCAATCACAAAAGGAATCCAAATTCAATTGAAACACCAAATGTATTCGTAGAACAAATCACAAGGGATATCCAATTTTTATGAGTTAAAAGCCAAGCAATCAATCATATGAAATTATCTCAAATCATCACATGTATCCTTGAATCACAAGAGATATCCAAGAATCACTCCATACAATTGATTATAAGTAAAACAATTGAAATATAAAACCCAATAAAATCAGAATAATAAAAACTTACATAAAAGTGATGTTGTTCTTCATCGGTGAGGCTTCATCCCCAACCTTAGTTGGGAATTTAGCTCCACATAAAAATAAAATCTAAACCTAAACCTAAACCTAAAGAAAACTAAACAAAAGAATTTTGCTCTCTGGGATTGTGTCTGTTTTCTTTAATGTAAAGAAGTCTATTTATAGGCTTAGGGAAGTCCTAGAAGCCCAAGTAAACCTAGATAATTCGGAGGTTTGTCTCCCAGTTAAAATAGAAGTCTGAAATCGGAATAGGATTCGTCCAGATTTGTGTCCTTTAATTGCGGGGCGATTTTGGCATAGAAACTGTCAGAATTACGAAAATCTTATTTCACAACAAATTGTAGTATTTTGAGCTAGTCTTCCAATGCCATTTGAATCACTTCAATCCGATATTTGAGCAGAGAGTTATGGTCAAAATACTAAGACGTGTGCAGAATCTGAATTTGAATCCGATCCGAAATCTTATCCAATCTGAACTTTAATCTGATTTAACCTTTTCTTGGATTTGGTTAGACTTAACCACACAATCTAGGTCTTCTCAAAGTATTCTTTCTTCCAAACTTTGCATTTTCCCTTTAAAGCTGCAGTTTTTCTTCAATGACCTACAAAATACTAAAAACACAAAACTAACACAAAATATTAAATAACAACATAGTTAAAGGATTAACTAATGTAAATAAAGGGGTCCAAATATGCAATATTTGGCACTTATCATAATGCAATACCAGTGCCCTAGGTATTGCATGCTAAAGTCCTTAATACTAGCAGCCCGACCAATTCCGACCTCTGACACTACTAATGATATACGTCCTGTAAGGACCTGCCAATCAAACAAGGTTGTATCGGTCACAAAACAACCATTGGATCCAAAGCCCATATAACATACATATTTGACCATATAGTTAACATGTAAAGCCCATGGTCATTATCCTGTACGTACCAGTGTACAATGTCATACAATGCAATTAGTCTTATCCGTCTTTTACTTGTAACGATGCATGTTTGGTACACATAAAATAGTTGTACAATGCAGTAAAAGTAACAACAAATATTTATGTGAGTTTGTACTTACTTGGGTTATATTGTGCCTCCAAATACTCCTCCGAATGTTCCACTTGCTCTTAATCAGTTAAAAAGATCTACCATCAATTCTAGATCTGAGCTAAAACGAGTTCTAGACCTAAACATGTTAAAAATGAGTTCCCGCATGACCATCGAACGTTCACATAGGCCAGTTCAAACGTTCGGCAAGAGAGGTGTGAACGTTCGCTTCAGGGCAGAACACCCATTTCGAACAAAACAACCTTCTAATCACTCTAAGCAAGTTCAAAGACTATAACAAGATCCCTAACATATTCCTAGCCCAAAATGACAACTCCATGCAAAAGAAAATACGTACAACAAGAATGAAACGTTAATCCATGCTCAAATCAAGATTAAAACCTAAAACAACAACACAAGCCCGAATCTAACAACCAAACTATAGAAAACACTCAACCAGCATTGTTGTGTCAATTTTAATTAACTCGCAAGTGCACGAATCGATTGTAGTTAATGGATTGCAAGTGCGAGGTCGATCCCACAGAGAATTGAATTCTTGAAAGAGCACCTTATATCTAAACTAATTAAATCCTAACCTAGTTCCAAAAGGGTTTTGAATTTGATTTTGAAAATTAAAAGACTAAACATAAAATAAATAACCTAAGTAAATCAATAGATAAAGACACTAAGGATGCGGAATCCACACTCACCAAATCATAACAACATACTTTATGTTCATCAATATTAATCTGAAGTTCTCACAATTTAAATCTTAGATATGTTTTACTACGCTTCAAAGAATTAATCAAAACCATCTCATGTATCTATTCATTGACCAAATCATAAAAGGAATTCAAATTTAATTGAAACACCAGATGTATCCGTAGAACAAATCACAATGGATATCCAATTTTTATGAGTTAAAAACCAAGCAATCAATTATGTGAAGTTATCCTAAATCATCAAGTGTATCCTTGAATCACAACAAGATATCCAAGAATCATGCCACATATTGAGAAGAAGTAAAACAATTGAAATAATAAACCCAATAAAATCAGAATAATAAAGACTTACAATAAAACAATGTTGCTCTTCATCGGTGAGGCTTTATCCCCAACCTTAGTTAAGAATTTAGCTCAACGTGACTATGAAACTAAAACCTAAACTTCAAGAAAAACTAAACTAAAAAGAAAAGCTGGATTACATTCTGTCTCCAAAATTATATCTCAAAACTAGTCTCTGGAATTGTATATATTTTCTTGAATGCAAAGAGATCTATTTATAGGCTTAGGAAAGTCCTAGAAGCCCTAGTAAACCTAGAAAATTCGGAGGTCTGTCTCTCAGTCCAAATAGAAGTCTAAAATCGGAATAGGATTCGTCTAGATTTGTGTCCTTTTATTACGGGGCGATTTTGGCATAGTAACCGTCTGAATTAGGAACATCCTATTTCATAATGAATTGTATTATTTTGAGTTAGCTTTCTAATGCCACTTGAATCACCTCAATCCAATACTTGAACAGAAAGTTATGGTCAAAATACTGAGACATGTGCAGAATATGAATTTGAATCCAATCCAACATTTTATCCAATCTGAAATTTAATCCAATCTGATCTTTAGTCCGATTTAACCTTTTCTTGGATTTGGTTAAACTTAACCGTATCATCTAAGTCTTCTCAAAGTATGCTTTCTTCCAAACTTTGCATTTTTCTCTTTAAAGCTGTAGTTTTTCTTCAACTACCTACAAAACACTAAAAACACAAAACATTAAATAACGACACAGCTAAAGGATTAACTAATGTAAATAAAAGAGTCCAAATATGCAATATTTGGCACTCATCAAACACCCCCACACTTACATTTTGCTAGTCCCTTAGCAAAACAAAATGAAACAAAAAATAAAAGCAAAAAACATAAATCTTTTTTCGTGAGAGAGACGATTGTATTTAGCATATATAACAAAACTTTTAAACCCCTAGGCATCCCTAGTGGATCAGTGAAGTCTCGTAAGAGTTTAACAGGAATGATATCTACAAACATTATAGCACTATGTTGTTAACAAGAAAGAAGTTTCACACAAACCGTGGTTCTTATTCGTGAGCAAGCTTAAAAAGACAAACACCATCATTTCAATCAAAAGGAAATCCAAAATCAAATCACTCATAAATGGACAATTGAGACCTCATATGTTATGAAATGTGTAAAGTGTAATTAGCATATAATCATGAAGCTTTCAGCTTAAACTCAAGACAAGTTCCATAAAATTTGTAAGAATCCCTAACATATGAATCAACCAAGGCAAGATATGCATTTATTTATTTATTTATTATTATTATTTTTTTTTTTTTTAACAGGCTCTGCAATGTCTAACTCTCTTAGGCTTTCTGATTGACCCATTTAACAAGTGTTAAGTGAATGACTCCCAAACCAGGTGGCTTTAGGGTACTAGATGTAAAACATCCCTAAGGGCTTATTAACTTAAGTCAAAAAGGCTACGAAGTCAGATTAGCCATATCATAAATCAACACTGAACTTCATACCTTTTGACGTTAATACTCAATGCTTAATGAGGCAAAAGGTCCGGTTACTCAGCGGAAAACTCAACATGATCTTTCTTTTCTTTTTCTTCTCTTTTTTTTTTTATCTTTTTTTTTTTTTTTCTATCTTGCAAGCCAAGTTTATTCATTAATAGGTCATCCAACAAATCTAAATTTCATTTAATGTCTTAATTGTTATTTACTAATAAGCTATTAGGTGGCTAATCCAACGGTTAAAAAAATGGGTTTCTATGGATAAGGGGAAAATGTAATTTAATGAAAATTATTATGACAATTAATGTCTATCATTAACTCTATTATCGGTTAAGTTTTGAATTTAAGTAATTAGTTAATCATGTGGAGATAGGTCAATTCAATTGAGGTTAATGCACCAAAGTTTCCTTTTATGGATTTAGATTAAAATGAGTGTAAAAGCCTAAAGTTTTATTATAGTGGATAGGGGTGGGCAGATTAACCGTTTACCGATTACCGACCGATTACCGACTTTAACCGAACCGATATTAACCGTAACCGATAGTTATCGGTCGGTAATCGGTTAAAAATTTTATACCGATAAGCTTATCGGTCGGTTAAAATTATTTTATCGGTTAATCGATATGACCGATATGATCGATAAGCTATTTTAATTTTTAATTTTTTAAAATTTTATATTTATTATTAAAAGTTAAAACCAAAACGACGTCGAATTTCCTGGCAATGAAGAATTTCAATTTTGCCATTTTGAATCAGATAAAGCTTGATTTTTTGGTTGACATATTTTGTTCATTGGAACGAAATGGGCTTCCAGAAGCTAGAACAGTAGAACCGATTCTGCATTTATGCTCATTGAGCAATCTCAGATGATGCTCCCAGTAAGAGAAAGAGTTTATTATATTAATATAAACTAAACTAAAAAAAAAAAAAAAAAGACTAATAAAAAGCCCACAAAACTCAATCTAGCAATTCTCAAATTAATTTTTGGCCCAATTAGCAATCAGTAAAAAAGCCCAATAAAAAGCCCACAAAAGCCCAAACCGGTTTAACTGACCGGTTAACCGACTGATTAACCGATTACCGATATGACCGATAATTTTCGGTTAAGACTTCTTATCGGTCGGTAATCGGTTAAGATTTGGTTAACCGATAGCTTATCGGTTAACCGACCGATAAGTCATTAACCGGTCTTAACAGACCGATACCCAGCCCTAATAGTGGAGATACAATCTTGTGTCGTCATGATGATATTAGTAATTTTAATCATGTCATTAAGCTAACCCTATCATTCGACATAAAGTCTTAAATTGGGGTATACACTTAGCACTGTAATGCTAAGGAGAAGAAAAGACTAGCAATCCTGCTGTTAAATGGAGAGATACTATAACAACCCCAATTCTTTCCTAAAGTAAATTTTAGACTTAGCCTAGATAATAGGTTTAGAGTAAGTGCAAGTTCATTTTAGGATGGAAAGTAACTTAACAGTCAAGTTGCTAGTATTTTTTGGGAACATGTATGTGAAATAATCGCATAAAAAACAGCGAAAGAGTCTCATGGAATGAGCTCCATCTAAACATAGCATTAGATTTTTCAAAACATGAAACAATATGCAAGACAAGGTATGATCACATACCTTAGGTGAAAACTACCAGGGTTTGTTTTCTCTTGGTGTTGCACGGCTAGGGCTAAGCTATTGAGACTTTATGATCTTTTCTTCAATCCTGATTTGTGACCAAAGAGTGGGAGCTCTCATACATAAGACTCCTTTAAATACACATGTGAATCCTAGTTAGAACATGACTTGAAAAACCAAGTCTTACACCAACACCAATTCACATGCCTACTTGGAGTTCTTCTACTTGTGCAATTAGGTCAAGTCCAAAAGGGTAATAATCAGCTTGAGGAGGAATCTAAATGGAAAATAAAAACTATCTCCAACAAGTCTAGGACACTTGTCATCTCACGACTTGTTCTATGTTACCATTAATTATTACTTTTTCCACGAAAAAGTTGCAATTGCACTCTATTAAGTCCTCATTTTAATCTCTTGATTATTCGTATACTCTTAAAATCATATTTCAATGAGTTTATTTTATTTTAGTAACTCCTTCCTAAAGTACTCATGCCCAGGATTTAAAATAATCAATTCTCATTAAAATGTATCTCAAGTGAATATTTCATATCTCTTTGATTCCAATCAAAGTGATAATGGATTTCATCTTGAGTAGTGTTTCTACAATGCTACATGTTATCACCCAACACACTAGATTTTGACCATAAAATTCACTCTCCTAAATATATCAAAGTGACCTACACTTGACATTTGAGTTCAAAAGATTGAGTCAATGTTAAAAGCAATAGCAAGTTCAATTTATTCAATTGATAGTAGCTTATAGAATAACAACTCACGTGGTCTAATTCAGTGCATTATACCATGCCAACATACCAATCAAAAGTCTCTACTTCTATGATCTCCCATCACCGACTATTAGGGGTGGGCAAAACCAGCTCAACCCGACCCACCCCGCTCCACAAAGACCGGTTTTTAGTGTAAAATTTGCGGATTCGGGTTGGGTTTTTAACTACCCGTGCAGGCGGGGCGGGTTGCGGGTAAGAGATTTTAAAATCATCGGATACCCGACCTGCCCCGACTTGCAAACCCAAAAAAACCCTAAAACCCTCGCTCTCTCTCTTTCTTTCCTCACGCAGTGACGAACTCTAGAGAGGATTTGAGAAACAAAGGAGAGAATAGAAGAAAAGGGGCAGAAGAGAGGGGGAGCCGAGAGGAAGAGAGACGCAGGAGAGAAGAAGAAGAAGAAGAAAATGGAGAGAAGAGAGGGGAGAGAAAAGACGCAGGAGAGAAAAGAAATGCATAAGAGAAAGAAAAGGAAAGAAGAAGAAAGAGAAGGGAGAGAAGAGGGGGGAGCTGAGAGAAAGAGAGAGAGACGCAGGAGAGAAAGAAAAGGAAAGAAAAAGAACAAGAAGAAGAAGAGGAATACCGGTCCCAATCTGCACAAACCCGAATTACCCACCTTGCGCCTGCCCCGCAAATCCTGAGACCCGGCAAGTACTGTCCATTGAATCCGGGTCTCGATACCAATTTTAATACCCGAGGGGTGCAGATCAGGTACGAAAAATGCCCAAAAAGTGACCTGCATCAACCCGTGCCCACCCCTACCAACTATGGGTTTATAAGTCAGAAGGTATTATAACACATTTAAATCATATTTAATATATCTTAGAAGGACTACATATACATATATGTCACACACATGAACATAAAGATATGCTCAATTGTCTAATTTATCTTAGAAAATAAACAACTTTATTATTAAGCCGAAAAATGTCACACATCAAATTAGGTTTTAGTACATGTAGAAATATTTTCAAAATTAATAGTTAATAACTATTATTTTGTGTCTTGTGAATGTTTTAAAATGTGAAAACCACAAAAATCCCCTGTGAAAACCCTAATAAATTGTTTTATATTATATCTTTGCATGATTTGGAGATGGTTTAGCACGATTCTTTAAAACCTAAATGGAATTATCTCAATCCTGTAAAATGACCAGATCATTTGTCATGTCTGTCCATCATCGAACAATGTAGTAATAAATGCTAATAAGATACAATTTTAATAGGTTTGTAGTAAAAAGATTAGAGGGAGAAAATGGGGCTGCTGTATTATTCAGCTTATACTTGACTTAATACAAACATCCTAATATATAGGATTAGGAAAATATCACAATGACCAAACTACCCTCAAACCCTAATGACTTGCTAACTCTAGTAACTCTTCTAACAAAAGCATATTAAATAAATAATATTGGAGTGACAATACGGATATCAATAAAGCATTGACATAATATTCAGGTCTTCTCGATACAAGGATCCTTCATACATTTTGTGATAACTTAGGTTCAAGAAATCTATAAACAAGGCCATTCAAATATAAGCATGCAGTAGCAGCTCACACACATTACAGATCAGGCATCAAGAAAAGCTAACAAGCTTTCACAAATCCAAAAACTTTTGACATAATTAATAACAAAGACCACATAATGCATAAATAAGCTGGAGTTGCCACAGATTAGAAAATGTAGTCTGGCAAATGGAGGTCAACTTTTGCCACTTCAACTTCAAATGGAGCACCTTTTTGGTCTGTTAACCTACACAGAAAGTTCAATTTCATACACTCAAAATCAGTCAAATTTGTACCAAACCTGACACAATAACAATATAGTCTAATCGACAGTATGGCTGATTACTCAACTGACTCACAACCATTATGCATCTCTCCCTCTCTCTCTTATATGTAAGGTCACCATCCATGATGCCAAAATGCTATTCAGCGGCCATCCAACAGATTGACTGATTTTACTAGTAGCAAATATGGTAAATTTATACGTATATATAATCAGGGCTAAGGCTCATAATCTGGAAAATTCCAATTTCAAATATCTTATAGATTTGGATTAGATTGTGGAATAAATACAAGAAACTTCTTAATAGCAAAGTATGCAGATGCATCAGATCTGAAAATATGTAAAGTACAGATCCGCCAACTAAAATAACCATCACATGAAAGTAATTTGACCAATAACTACTTATTACTTACCCCCTAGAATTAAAATACAACTACTAAGCTTTAGCACTTGGATCATAAGCTACACACTTTTAACACATCGCATGCACAAAAACGTTAACCAAATCTTGACAAGATCTTGCCATTTGCTCGGCTTGCAATGAACTCTCGCTAATACCCTTTGAGCACTTAAATCTGGACATGTTAAACCCAAGTCACACATGGCTATCTATAGGAGCAGCAGAAGGTTGAGCCGAAGGGGCACTTGAGCTTGCACCCGAACTTGAGCCTGTGGAAAAAGCCCCAGCATTCCTCACTCTCCACATAAGGGTTGGTTTCGATTTGGGCCCAAAAATGCGATGGGCCCAAGTCCCATTAGGCTATGACACATTAGCCTGCAACCCAAGGACGCCAAGCGAGCCTGATCCCTTAGCTGCCACTCGATTGAGTTGGGCCAACCCTGCATGGGCTGGGACCTGCAATTCATTAGATTAGGCCTTCTCTGTTAGTTTGGTCTTCGACTCCTCTCCATTAGTCCTCCCTGAGCCTTCTTTGCATTCTGGGCCATGAGAATCCTTGCCCAAATGAAGACTGGCACAAAAGCAGTCCACTACTCTTTTGAGGGAGACCAGCAAGTCCCTAAGGGCGTGGGCATCCATGTTATCACCCAAAACATCCCTTGCGCAGGCATTCTGCACCAACTGAAATTTGGGGATGCTCTAAATGAACTAAAGACGCATCCTTAACAACATCAGCACCCCACACCACTAACAATCGAGTGACAGGATTGTCGAAATTGCCACTGTGCTTCAAGTAAATTGTATGCGACAGCCCCAAGCCTGCCAAAGCCTCAGCATACATCTGTTTACAGACAGCCACAGTCGATGCCTCCAATGATGCTCTCATGGCCGCCGCCTTTGGTTTACCACTCGTTTCTGTAAAAGGAGAATCGCCTAGTCTCTTCTGGGTAGCCAGTACTCTCCTCCCAGTGCTGGCGAACCTGTAAAAAATTCTAACACCTTATACAGCTTGTGGGCAAGGTCACTGCACCCCATGCCTTTTTTGCCTTCCAGGATCACTATACAACCTCTCCAGCCACCACCCTATATTCTGCAAGTACCAAGAAACACCCACGTCTATTTGAACACCGCTGAGCAAAGGCTCTAGACCCAACCCTAGACGACTTCACAAATTCCTTCAGGCCCTCAGCTTAAGGCAGAGCCTCCATCTAATCCAACAGCCAAGACACTAACCTTTCCCAAGAAAACTGAACGGGGTACACCTTTACTTCTTTCAAATATCCGAAGAACTGAGACACCCTCCTCAACCACAAACTCGAAGGATTTGGCTTCAATGTATAGAACCATCTGAAAAAACCCATAACAGAAAGACTGGAATGGAGAACTGGCTTGATGTTGTTGCTAGGAAAAGAACAGCAGGCGAGAAAGAGTTGAAATGCACTAACATGCACCGACAAGAGAGAGAGAGAGAGAGAAGGGTAGTTCAAAACTGAACTAATCATTTAACTTGTGTCTGTTTGGAATATTAAAAAGGGGAGTGTCATTTGTATAGAAATTTAAATAAATAAATAACATGTTCCTTCATGCGGCAAGCCCTAGCAGCCCATTCATAGCTTATTCTCTAATTTACAATATATGTACTTTTCACAAATAAAATAAGATTGTTTTTAAATATTTATCTAGTGAAAAGTATAGGAGTGTGACTACCCACCTACATCCCTATTAGGTAGGAAATGGCTACTGCCATTATATTTCTACTGAACGTAGCATTTAAGATTTGGTATCGCACACAAAAGAAAGTAACAAACATGGGCATGTTCATTTCATCTACAGCAGGTAGGTTACATTGAAGTGCACTCATCCACTTGCATGTACTCATATCTCATAAGCACTGAAGACATATTTAAATAAAACTAAGTTGAACAAATGATGGGTTTATGTGCAGTACCTGCCAGGGACAAATGTGAAAGATCCCTCTATAGAACCTGGAGATGTTGGTAGAGGTGTGCAACTCTCATAAACAAATTCTTTCTCACCTGGATGCAATAGTGGGTACTGCAACCATATAGTTTATATTATACATCAAATAAAGCAGCAAATAGATCTACATGTTTTAAAGAGAACCAAGAAGTTCAGATCAATATTTTCCAATGGGTAAGAGGTGCATTTTTCATATCATGATATTCATTTTCTGGTTCATTTAATATAATGAGTCAATGACTGTTAATCAAGCCTCCCTGAGCTGGGCTGATATCTGCTCCATCTTCTGCCTGAGCTCAGCCTGAGATATTGGATGGGCAGGGCTAAACCTAAAAGTGATGGATTGTTCTCACTAAAATATTTTCATGTTGCACCAACATGTCATCAAATTTTGATTCTGGACCAGAAAATATGATGTTATTTTGGTCAGGGCAGTAAAAGAAACAGTAGAGTGAAGCTTTCTGATTTCCATCATGTTTGTTCTGCCATCAAGCAGTTCATCTTAGGTTTTTTGGCAACCATCTGCAGCATCATCTCCAAAAGAGATGAATTAGATATCTACTTCTTATCTTTTGCTAATCAGTAAATCACTTCAATCAGTCTCACTGGCTTAACCTTGTTCAGGGAGCAATTGTCCGTCCCCTTTATTGTTGATTGTTCATCTTCATCACTTAAAACAAAGGGGAAAAAAATTGAGATATTTGTAAAGCACATGGTAATGCATTTCACGGATTAAAAGACATTACTTATGAAATAAGACGATACATTATCATAGACATGATGGAAGATAGGCTCAACTACCATGCATATGCAAACTCATCATTCATAGTTTGCTTGGATATAGCTAGTTCAAACCCTGCTAAAGGGGAGCGAAGGGGTAATCACAGGACCAAAGAATCCTTTGGGACCCAGCAGTACATGTTTCACAATACAGTGGGTAAATGCAGTATGAACCTCTGTCAGAAAATAGAACTTTCAACGAAATTAATTTTGAAAGGGATCTACATGCAAGGAGACAGGGGATAGCAAAGAGAGAGACAAGAGATAGAACTATCTATTCATCCACCAAAGCTTAAAACTTAACTTATGCTTGCTCTGTTCTGGATTACATTTCATGCTTGAGAAAGCCCAAACTCTATGCAGACTCAACTAATGCCTTCGAATTACATATGCTTGATAGCATTTCTACAAAATTGTGCTCATATACAAGAAAACTTTTGCTTGAAGCTGGCACCAACTAGGTTTGAATTTCTTTATTGTGTGAAATTACATTTATCTAAAGTAAGGGAATATGAGAAAGTTAGAATTTAAATGCTTTAACTTTCACATTGGCACTGAACTTCAAGAGCCGATTGAATTTTCAAACACAGAAAAATGCACAAATTCTTTAGATTAAGTGAAACTTTAAATTTGAAAAGCTTCAAATGACAGGAAATTACTCATCACCATAATGAGGTAGAGCTGTTGTTATTGGCAAAAGAAAAATAGCATCAAGGGACATGCTCAAACGAGCTGTTGTTTTGAGGTAAGAATTACTTAAAAGTGTATGAAATCAGGCAAGCAACCTGCTTGACTCAATTAGGTCATTCAACTAAAATATCCACTGGCTGCCATGCAGATTCGTGTGAGTATCATAATTTTTGTCTTTGATTATATCAAGTACATTGACGCCCAAAATTGTGTCTCAACCAACTTCAACCAAAAAACAAAAGATGGAGAAACTATGAGTCCTATTAGATTCTTTCAAAGAAGACTTAGATTGGCCATTCAGATCAAGATAATTGATTGTACGAAATTTACCTTTCCTATTACTGCTTCATCATTAACCTTGGATACTATGCGGTCATAAGCACGGATGATCCAATGCCTCAAATACAGTTGGCATGAGCCGAAAGGAATTCCATCAATGATGCATCCTTCAGGCTGAAGGGAAATGCGGATTGAATACGAAAATGCATACTTCGCATCATCATTTTGAAGGTCAGCTGCCTCCGGAATAAACACAGCAGAAGCACGAACCTTAAGTAAATATTTATTTATTATTAGTTTCCATATAACAAAAGAGAAGATAATAGAAGCTGTGATGGCAATGCAATTGGCAACAGGAATCACACCATAACAGCTTCTACAATAATGACATGAATGAAAAAGACCAAGGATATAAAGTCAAAGAGCTGTTTAATCTTTATATCTTTCCTAGACTATATCTTCTAACTCCGACTATGTTCTACATAAGCCGACAAATATTCTTGTCATGAGGGATGCTTTAAAAATGACTTAATTTATGACAATCCAATTATTAGAAGAAACAGAAATAGTTCCAGCAACTTTTAGCACTCTTTAATAATCAGTATAGAGCAATGCAACAGAAATCCCTCCATGCAAGTGCAAAATACTATTCATACATGATAGATGGCTCAAGCAAATTTTAACAACTTCACATACGAGCATAAATCCATAATTAATGGCTGCTCCAACCAAGCATCTGATGTTTCTCAAAACTTCAACCAAATGGGTCATTGTATAAGTGTGTATCACCGTCCTAGTTATAATATTTTGACCTGTTAGGCACTGGCTTTTACCCTTTAAGACACATGGTTGTCACGTACTGCAAAAATGAACTACATCTCGATACTGAGTACTAACCCGTACACATCTGGTGAAGCATGTGTTTTAAGTGATATTATTGACAAAACTTAGCAAGTGCTAATGGATAGAGTCGCATAACAAGCAATCATAAAATACATCATATAACACATAACAAGGTGAACAGCTCTTATCTGCCGCTCTAAGAAAAATGTACAAAATATAAGGGGGATGATGCTGGAACTTGTAAATAGCTCTGATTCAACTTGCCTAAAATTCACTTCTGGCCAAGGGAATGTGGGGGGGGGGGGGGGGGGGGGGGAAATGAAGCCCCATTGAGCCACTTGATCAGAGAGCATAGAAACCACCTCCCTTTCAAGCAGGGCAACAAGGAAGCTTCCAGAAGTACAAGTTTTAAAAACTTGAACCCATTCATACAGTGCAACCTTAAGTACATGATTCCCCATGCTGGGGTCTGTATGACATCAAATCTGGTACATTCTAATATGCCTCAGCAAGATGCATCAACCACCACACTTTACTGTTTTTTCTCACTATGCCAAAATAAAAGCATGGAAAGCTAAAATATGAAATCCATATGTTTTGACTTACTTTCACCCCATTGGTTATAGCAGTGGAACAGAGCGGAGGTTCCTCTGGAAATAGACTGATACTTCTGATATTTTCTTCTTCACGAAGTTTAATAATGCCATTTTCTAAACGACGGCCATGTTCCTCTAACCATAGTAGCATTGCATCCTGCTGTTGATCACCTTTGAAATCATGCACTGAACTTATTAATCTATCTGGTACACATGGCATCATTTCTCCATCAGACGGAAGATTTGCAGTACCAACATGGAGTTGACCAGTGGTACAGTTCAGGAAAAACAACTTTCTGACATATGTGGAAGCAGCAACAACAATATACTTAGATCTGCTGGAAAAACCTAGGCGATGGATGATTGCCTTTGTTTGTAAGATCACCTCACTTAAAGGTAACAAATACACATTTACCAAATGGTCATAAAAAGAATAGCCACCTATGAGTCCCAGTGAAGTTCCACGAGCCCTTAGTGAAGATTGCCTCACCACAAATTCTTGACCATCATAAAACCGATAGAGGATCCTTGTAGGAAGAGGCAATTTCACTTTCAAGATTGTCTCTAACTGTTGAATATCAGCTTCTGCTGCACCCTTGCGAAGTGTAGCCTCGGCCTCCGGAAAATTAATGCCCAACCAGTTCTTAAGTCTCCCCCAACATCTTTTAACTCGCATGACCACTGGCCATGGATACATACTGAAAGCCTCCCGCCATATTTGATAAGTTTCCTGGAGAAAAAACTACCACTTGAAATGATTTCATGATACAGTAGAACTCGCAGCCTGAACATACGTTTTTACGAACATAGACTGATATCTTGAATTTATTTTCAACAAGTAAAAGAGAAGAGTTGACTGCACATACACATTAAAAAAAAAAAGAGTAATGCATGTAACTCACATATGGCACTATAATCACTCAAAGGGGTCCATTATATCCGGTTACTTACTCGAAAAACAGTGCTTCAACATAATTGTCAAAGTTTAAAATGGAACACCACGAGGAGAAAACAAGCTACTTCTTTTCGAAGGTACTAAAAAGTCTTCGAATGACTCCAAAACATATTGCATTAACCTCTCAAAATTTGACTCAGGCAGTCATGTCAACCAATTTTCCCCATACATACATTTCAGTTAGCAATTTCTCACACTGAAAAGGGAGGGCACCAAGGTAAGCGCTAAGGCCCACCAATACATTTCTCGTTGTGAGAAGAAAAGAAGAACCCAACCAAAACCCCACTTGAAGAAAATGAGATCAAACAGCTTTGCTCTCAACTGGATTCTCAATGAAACCAAAAAAAAGGGAACCCCTCTTTGATGGGGTTTTTGTTTCAGTGAAGTTCCAGTCAGGAGCGATACGTACATTTCTTCTGCGCTTTGGACTAAGAATCATCTTTTCCAAACGTCAAAAAGCATTCTAATGTATACACACACCAAAAATTTCACATCTTTTTCCGACAACAGAAATTGGACAAAGAAATCAATTTTTTTCACATTCACACCATTAATCATCCAAAAAAAAAAAAAAAGAACCTTGAAAGAAGGGGTAGGGTTTCCGAGAGGATCAAGGGGCCGATTGAGATCAAGATCCTGGGAGCAGAAGTTGGACCAGAGGGAATCATCGGAGGCGGAAGACCTAAGCTTGTTGCTGACGCAAGCTGCTCTGGCGGTGTCTTTGGGGCCTAACTTGGATAGAATAACGTGCAAGGCTAAATCTCCCAGTGCCTCCAATTCCAAACCCATCTCTCTCACTTGTACATGTTCCTCTCTCAGACGACCTATAAGCGTTCGTTTGCTCCAAACCGACACTTCTTGTCGTGTCACCGTCTCCAAACGCTGAAACCCCTTCTTATCAGCCGCCCTACACGTGGAGCCTTCCCGGCAAACTTAATTGCAATTTTATAAACCAAAAGTACCACATCATTTAAGATTATGTTTTAAAAATAGTTGCAATTTGAAAACTTACAAATTCTGTATTTTTGAATAGCATGTAATTTTAAAGGTTAAATTCTAATTTTAATGGTCAAACTGCAATTTTATCGAACAGCATTTTCAAAATCATGTTTTTAAATCGGACATTTTGAAATCATTATTTTAAAATATTCCACTTTTTGAAATCTCAAATTCGAACAAACTTTTTTTAAAAAATATAATCGACAGTACAACACTATGACGTGCCGTAAAAATTAACTATTTGATCAATAAGTAACTTCTTTTTTCTTTTCGCAGATTAAAAATGACAATGGCACAAAAGTCTACTAAATAATATTACTATACGAGCATAACATCTATGCGAGACCAAGATAAGATACATATAAATCTTCAACATTGCTGCATTTGAAGAATATCCAATCTCCAATTGGATTAAATTCATTTTGGATCCTGTGAATCATCTTGCAACTTCAAAAAAGGAAGTTGAAAGCTTCCAACTGTTTGCAGCCATAGTCATGGGCAATTTTTTTTTTTTTTTTTACTATGAGAGGAAGGTTATTTAAGAATTATATGATCATTGGTGAAATAGCGTAGAGGTCTGGGCATCTGGGCAGGAAATGAAAGAAGTATACCCATGACTCTTACCAATTGTATGATCAAACTAATAGCTTCAATAGTTCACAAAAAGTTTATCTAGTTCTTTGTGTGTATATATAGGCATGAAAAGGGTGCTTTGCATAAGGTCCAATTCATTCAACATCGAATTGAGAGAAGATGTGTGCAAGCCTGTGATGAATTGATAGTGGCGATACCATTTGCTAGAGGTTTCTTAAGGGTCACTCAACTCAAGCCTAATAAAGTTTGTTACCTCATGGGTACATAAAAATCTATTTGCCCTCAAAATGGACCGCACTCTATGAGCCAACCCTTCTCGGGGGAGCCTCAGTCACATGCCCAATAGACACATAGTAAGAGGACTATAAAAGGGTATCCTCTCATTGACAGTCTTATCTATTTAGAATTGGTTCAATAAGGAAATGATTCATTCTAGCATTCCCAGAAAGAAAACTATTCATCAGAATGTCATCTTCCATATCAGACCCTTGACCTCCAATCCTTGCCATATTAAACAGATTTATCATAACACCGAAAGTCCTATAAGTAAAGGTGACGAAGCCTATTATGAGATAAGCACACCTTTGTCCCCTCACTCTCTTGCCTATTGTATTCTCTTTTGAATACCTCACTGACTTAAGCATCAGAGTGATATCTGCCGGTACTTCGAAATTAGCGAATTAAGGTTAAAAGATTTAACTCATTTAATTAAATGGGTTAGGTTAAAATTGACCTATATAATCTTAATACTCACGCCCCAAACACGAATTACCACCCTTAAATACCAACGCATTTGATATGATAATTCTAAGTTCGTACTTCAAACTAAGAAACAAGGGAATACCCGGAAACCTTTCGTCCTGAATTCTATGATTTGAAATGAATAAAATCTTTCCCTTGAAAGGATTTAAAGCTACAGCCAGTCAACCAACAGCTGGCCCCTCTTACCATTTATAGAAATAGCTAACCTTACTAATAGATTCTTCAAGCTACTCAATTCAATTACACTTGTACTTGTAAATGAGAGAGAGAGAGAGAGAGAGTAAAACAACTTGATTAATTTGAATGCTAGAATCTGAAACAAATAGAACACAACAAGAAAGAGCTACAAAAAGACCATTTTGTACATTCTTCTAAAGCAACAAAGTTCCATTGAAGTCGATAAAAATTGCCCCCCATGAAAGGTAAGCGTGGCGATGATGAGAAACCAGCAGAGTCAAGCCAAGCTCGTTTGAAAATTCAATTCGTCGATGATTTGTTAAAAAGAAATCCCCAAGCACACCTACACGTTGTCAAACATAAATAAACGCCGTTAGCTACCTCTTTCAACTAAAAACAAGAAAACTAGTCATTTGGAGTCAATAACACGTTAATTATCCTTCAAATTACTTCAACCCAAATAAGCAACACATTTTAAATAATCACTACTTTGTTACCACATCAGCATTCCTTCTATTTTCCTTTATTTTCTTTATTTATTTATTTATTTATTTTTGCTTCACTTTCTTCTATAAACAGACAACCTCCATTAATACCGTGCTCGAAACGGTTTAGCCGTAACAAGAATGCCACCGGATTGAAAAAAACGTAGGCAGGTCGGAAGAACTGGATAACGTAATTCCTATGCATGTTTATTTTTTCTTGGGTTTTTGCCTTTGTTTCCCAGATGTGTAGTTAAGGTTTCAACAACGTAAGACTAAAATAAGCAGATGTGAGATAAGATTGTAGTAAAACTTGATGATTTAATAGGGTTTGGTTGACTCCATCTAACTCGTATATAATATTAACAAGGTCGTACATCATGCCCTGGATATTCGCGTTGATGAAACAGGTTATATATTCAATTTTATTGTCATTTCAAATGTCAAGGCAAGTAAATCGTGAACCATGATCGAAGTTAAAATACCCATTAAATAAAAAAGTATTAATAAACCCTATTGGGACAAGCTTTATAGTCGCCACTCTCCCACTTTCAAGTGGTTTTGTGGACTCTTATTTTCATTGCATTAGATATATAGAAATTATTAAATTGAAGTCCTATAACATAAGCGAAAGTTAATTTTCCCAAAATTAAAGGTAAGATTATTCAAATCGATATCCTTTCTAAGATTGGCGATGGTGTTTTCCAGATTGGATTGGATCGAATGATAGATACTCAAATCAAACTTATAAATTTTATGCATAACATTATGTTCCACCAAAAGACTTCGTGACTGCAACTTACAGATTGAGGCACCAATTAGTTAAGATAGTTATTCAGAGTATCCCACTCATTTTTTTACTAACACTACATTTAAAGAGAAATATTACGTACACTATCAAGTGCACGCTCAATGACGTGACAGTAAAAATCACTATTGAATTCAAAATTCGATAGTGATTTATCCAAATCCAATAATGATTTTTACTGCAACGTCAATAAGTGTGCACTTGAGCGTGTGAATTTGAGAATTCCTGTAGCATTTCTCATACTTAACATACAATGGGCTTTTATCCCTTTACATCCTCTATATAGTCATTGGGTTTTGGGGGTACTCAACCCAAATACTTCTTTAAGCCCAAGGTTTCTCGCAAACAGTGCGCGGGCCAGCCCTTGGTTTAAGTTTTAGTGAAGGATACGTGTTTGGGTCAACCCCGTCATCCTACAGTGTCGTGCATTGCATATGGGTCTGCTACAGCTACTACCCCCGATGGTTCTATCGCGTTGTCTGGTACGACTATCGTACCATCGCACTTCAATCTAGGCCGAAGGAGGAGGAGGATTGGGTTAGAGGTTGAGCCCTGGTTTTCCACAACCTGATTGCCCTTCGACGGATCCAGCTTTGAAGAGTTGCAACCGTCCACTGTCGTGTGGAGATAGAAGCCCGAAGAGGCACAATGAACCTTCCAACAAGAACAACACTAGTATTCCTTCCTGCCAAGACCTAATCCTCAACAAGACAAAGGTGTTTGCATCGATGGGGAGGCCAAACCTCGCCGATGGCCCTTCCCAAATATCGGTGAGTTCTTAGAATGGTAAGGGACCCGTCGGTAGGCCTTCGCAGAACTCACCAGCAATTTTGTCTCAATCCCATGGTCAAGACCTAGCCGAGGAGCATGAAGTCTCGATTTTGGTTTTGGAGCCTCCGATATTCCTTCTTGCTGGTGGTCGAAACACAACCTGTCGGCTACTCGGTTTACACTAGACCCAATTGTGGTTAAGTTTCCTACATAGATGATGGTTCTTCCTCGAGTCTTTAGTGGGAAGTCAATCCCACTAGCGAGAAGTCACTTTGTCGACTGTGTTTGGGTTGGAGTTGGAAAGTGTTGAAAGGAGTAATCAATTTACGTTGGACTCGGTTCCATGTTGCATTGTGGATCTTTCAACAACGAAACCCCCTCAGTTTGTAACCCCCTTAAAACCTATTCCCATGTTGTAGTAGGAAATCTAGTTGTTGCAAGTCCATGCATTCAAATTGGGTTTTGCAATGTGCAAAGGAAATCCATTGTGTTGTGAGGGTTTCGAGGAGCAATTTATGGCAATATTGATAACTACTGAAGCAGGCCGTCCTCCAAAGGTGTCGGGTTTTTTTTTACTAATTGTGGCAGCAAAATCAATAGGGAGTTAAGGTTGGAATTTTAATGTGGATCTTCATGTTACTAATGAATCCTAAAATCTTATCTTGGAATGTGACAGGATTGAATGAGGGGGACAAATGCTTAAGGTTGAGAAATTTAGCCAGAGATTGAAAAGCTGACATTGCTTGTTTGAAGAAAGCAGGATGGAAGTTATGTCTCGAAATGCTAAGGGGTTTGTTCTAGCCGGGGTAAAAGGCAAGAGAGCTCTTGCAATGTTGTAATGTAGCCTAGGGTGTTTTTGCGGGTTTAGGGTTTCTATTGTGGGTCTCTTGGTGTTTCTTCTGTTGGGTTTTTGCGGCCGTTTTCTTTGTTCTTTTTTCTTTTTCTGTTTTGGTTTCCTTCTTGTATACTTCTTGTCTGCTTAGGGGCGTCTAACACTTTTTAATGATATTTCTTTGCTTATCTATCAAAAAATTCTAAATGTAGTGTGTAGTTTGTGGGGTTGCCATCACTTGGATTATTGTTGTTTGGATTCTAGAGGTACTTCATGTGGCATTTTGTTTATGTGGGATCAGAGAGTGGTGGAAAAGATCGACAAGTATGTGGGGGAGTTCACTTTGGTTGTTTCCTTTAGAAACGTTGAAAATCATTTCACTTGGGCCTTTGTAGGTGTCTATAGCCCTAATTGTTATAGGGATAGAAGGATTATTTGGGATGAATTGGCTAGCATGCTCCGATGGTGGAACTTGCCTTGGTGCATTGGGGATGATTTTAATGTCAGCCAATTCCCTAGCGAGAGATCGAGAGCAACTAGCTTATGCCTAGCTATGATGGAGTTCTCTGACTTCATTTTTTATCAGAGTTCAATAGATCTCTCTCTTGTTGGTGGTTCTTATATTTGGTTGAACAATCATGAGTCTCCCTCTTGGTCCAAGATTGATAGATTCCTTGTATCACCGGCTTGGGAAACTCATTTTTCAAGCTTGTCCCAATGAAGACTTTCCTAGACTTTTCTCGGATAATTTTCCGATACTCCTTGATTATGGTGACTCTCATAGGAGGATAATTTTCTGATACTCCTTCATTATGGTGACTTTCATAGGAGAGATAAGTACTTCAAATTTGAGAACATATAGCTAAAGTGAAAGGGTTGGGGGGATGAAGTTAAACAATGGTGGGGATTAGCGAGCAGATTGTCCAATTTTATAAAAGGTTATATATCGAGCAATTCAGCTAGCAGCATTTAATGGATGGCATTTCCTTCGATTCGATTGATGAGGCTGAGGCTAATTGGTTGGAGAGAAAATTTGAAGAAAGGAAGGTGTTGAAGGTAGTGAAAGTTATAAATTTGTGACAAGACATTGAGCCCTGATGGCTACTCTATGGCGTTCTTCCAAGCTTGTTGAAATGTGTTAAAAGAAGACATTATGAAGGCTTTTCGTGAATTCCATTATAGACGTAAGTTCAAAAGAAGCCTTAGTGCTACTTTTATCGCCCTTGTTCTGAGTATTTCAAGGGCTATTGATCCCAAAGACTTCGCTCAAAATGTCTTGTAAGTGGCATTTACAAAATTATTGCTAACATTTTAGCAAACAAACTTTAGATGGTGTTGGATAAGATTGTTTCTAAGTCGCAAGATCCTTTCATCCGAGGTAGGCAAATTCTAGATCTTGTTCTTGTTACAAATGCATGCTTTGATAGTAGATTAAGATATGGGGAGTCATGCGTTCTTTGCAACTGGTTTTGAGAGAAGTGATATTCTTGGATTGCTCATCATATTTCCACATTATAGCGGTTCTCAATTTTTGTTAATAGCGCTCCTACCAATTTTTTTGTAGCTCCCGTGGATTGAGACAAGAGGACCCTTTGACTCCTCTGCTGTTTGTCAATGTCATCGAGGCTTTTGGGTATGATGATTTTCGCTGCAATAAGTGGGGGATTGTTATCAGGCTTTTCTGTAGAGACAAAGTTTGATATCTCTCATCTTGCACTTGCAAATGATACTTTGATTTTAGTCAGGCTAACCTAACTCATCGTCATCAACTGCGGTACTTGTTTTACGTTTTGAAGTTGTCTCGTGCTTAAAGGTCAATTTTGGCTAAATCAGAATTGGTTCCTGTGGGTAATGTTGCTGATGTGGACGGGTTGGCTAGGGTTATGGCATATTGGGTTTCCCTTTCGCCTTTGAAATCTCTTAGTCTTCCGTTTGGGGGCATTCTACAAGGCCAATTCTATTTGAAACAGCGTTATTGAGAAGATTGAGTGTCAGCTAGCAAGTTGAAAAATGACATTTTTCTCCAAGGGTGTTAAGGCCACCCTTATTAAGAGTACACTTTCCAATTTATCTATGTACTTCATTGCTCTCTTTCCTCTCCATGCAGGTGTTACTAATCGTATTGAGAAGCTTCAACGGGACTTCTTATAGGGTGGGTTAGGTGAAGATGTGAGATTAAGGCTTTATTTTTTTATATTTTGTATCTTTGCACGGTTGCTTTTGTTTCTCCTTTGGTGATTTGTTATTATTATTTTCCTATACTTTTTTCTCCTTCTAGCTAGGTGTTTTCTTTTGTATACTTTCAGTTTACTTGATAGCGCCTTACGGTTTTAATGATATCTTGATTACTTAATAAAAAAAAGTCATATTTAAAAAAAAAAAAAATTTATTGCATCCCACAATTTAACATGTTAGTTAGAATCCACTTATCAAAAAGAACAATATTTTAGTTAGAATCCAAATTGTTTTGCCTAGGTGAAGTGAGAGGCCATGCAACAAGTGACATGGACTTCATCACATTCTAAATTTAATTGGGAACGACTATATATATATATTGTTTTTATAAGTAATTGGCCCCAAGGAAAAAGGAAAAGAAAGTTTCGAACTAGTGACCTGATTGAGTTGACTTCATCAAATTCTTGGTTAATTGGAAACGACTATAATTTTTGTTTTTGTTTTTTTTTTTTTTTTAATAATTGGCCCCAACAAAAAGGGGAAAAAATGATTCGAACTAGTGACCTAATAGAGTTGACTTCATCACACTCTGTATCTTTGGACCGTTGCGCATGTCTTTCCTGTTTCGATTAGTTATGATGATTTTCTTCTTCGTTTTTCTCCTTCTAGTTAGGTGATCCTATTGTATACTTCCAGTGTACCTTGGGGCGCCTTTACGCTTTTTAATAAAACTTCTTATTACTTATCAAAAAAAAGAATGACTATAATTTTTTTTATACAAGTAATTCTTATTGGGATTAGATTAACTATATAATTTTTTTATATAGAAGTAACTGACCCCAAGCAAAGGAGAATGAGAGATTCAAACTAATGAGTGTGATCCAAGCCGATTGAGCTACCCACGAGAACTATATATTGACCATGTACGCTATACTCTTTATACTCAATAAAATGGGTTCCAAAGTACTGAACCAAGCATCTTTTTGCAAGCACAAATCATCCTACGGTATAAAGAGTATGGGATATCTTTTCTTGAAATTTGACGCAGAAGGAGGAAAAAGACAACCAGCACTAAACTAAATAGATAGCATATAAAAATTTAAAATTTAAAAAAAAAAAAAAATAGATGGCATATAAAAATTAGAATGTTAGCACCAAAAATGTGGAACCATTAGTTTTACGGGGCAAAGTTTTAATACTACAAACACATGATCTCAAGCAACTTCATTTCTCACTTGATTTTTCCGACCAAAAAAACCCAAAAGCAAATTGCAAGTTTGTCCCTAGAAAATTTTGCATATGAAATTAGTCCCCCGTGTTCTTCTTTTTCCCAACAACAAAAAAAAAAAAAAAGCCTTTCAGTTTCATCATACAAAATCAACTTAAGTGAAAGAATGGGCTGACGTGACACTTTTTTATGACAGTTTGAAATCTAAAAAAATAATTAGCAAAATAAATTCACATGTGAAGACTAAAAACCATAAAATAACCAAAAAAAAAATAGAAGACCTTAAAGAAGGAAAAAACAGCAAAATAAAATCAATTTCTTGGTTCTTAAGAATATTTTGCATACAAGAAGCATTTTTTTTCTTCCTCTAATTTCTAAATCATTTTGTAGCTTACAGATCACAAATCAATAGGATTACCTAAATTGACGGGTTGAATTTACCAAGTTACATTTCAGTCAAGACAGCTCCTCGTATACCATATTTGTGGAATGATTAGGATAGGCTTTTATCATATTTATAACTTGATTCAAGTGAGAATATATTTTGATAATCGGGGTGTCTAGGACTTTGCCCCAACTTAGATGCCCGAAACATCATGCAAAGCGCCCTCTCCACACAAGTCAAGTAAAGATCAGGCTTTCGCCCATAGGCGTGACCACAAGAAATTGTCTGCACTCAAAAGGGGGCGAACCTTAGACATGATGCTTCATGAGGCACCAAGGCTAAGCCCTCGTTTACTAAACGATTTTTGATTCGTTACTATTCATTTTACTTTTTCATTTTCTAACATTCTCTTACTTTTTACATCACATCAATCACTTTTTATTACTATCCAAATAAAAAAATCATTATAAAATAAAAAAGTTTCAATTTTTCATACCAAACATTCTTACTTTTTCACTTTTTTTAAAAAAAATATTCTTACTTTTTTTTACATCAATCAATTTTTCCTACAGTATCGGACCAAAATCCTTTAACAAACACACCCCAAGTGACTTATCACAACAAGTGAGAATATATTATGTAATCTTTATGTTCAAACTTCAAAAACCCGCCCGCATGGTTTTATTCCGAAAACTCCTCAATTAATATAAGCGTTTTTCATCATTTTTATATTACTTGAAAGGCCAAAAAAAAATAAAAAAATAAAAAAAAAAGGTGGGGTGGGGAATTTCTGGTCACACGACACTCATCCATGTTTCAAAAGGCAGCCCCAATCATAGTTTGGTGAGGTAGAGGTGAATACCCATACGTCTCTATTTACAAACATAAAATTTACTAAACATACCAAAATAGTCTTCAAAAATTAAGTTCAACTAACCCTTTCAAAGTGCAGTTACATTTCACAACAATTAACAAGTTTATGAGACGCTCACCCTAAAGTTAGGTACTAAGCAATCACAGATGCATCACAAAAAAACAGGTCCATATGCCACTCATAAGCTAAATATTACAAGTGTAAGCCACTAGAGACACGAGTGCAATTGCAGTAATTAATTTTTTATAAAATAGACCAAATAAGAGTGATAAATAATATTCTTCGAGCAATGGCATTAAATGCTGATAGTAAATGCAATAAAAGAGAGCAAGCCCATCAGATAAGACAAATCACCAAAAAGCATGCTAGATCAAGTACATAGTACTGAACGATTGAGATAGCCACTACACCATGCAGTCGTCTCTTCAGACACACCACAAATTTGACACGATACACCAGAGTGGCAAACGCGAATTAACATACAAACTTGCACACTGACCACAAGAACAAGTCAGGCATCTTGACACCTAGTGTTACACACTTAACTCACCAAACACAACCCGCATTTTGCGCAAAATTGATAACAAAGAGAACAGAAGGAAGAAGAAGACACCATAAGCTATATGCCTAGCCAGAGAAACTAACTAGATAAAAGAACTGCCCGAGTAAAAGAAAAAGACACCTCAACTTGCCGAGACGCTTCAAACATAATCTATCTAAATATTTACAATAAGCTTAAAAAACTAGATCAAATATGGAATTAAACCACTGGGTGAAACAACTTCCCCTACAAAGTAATTATTCAAACTGCTACTCAACAGGCATATTATTCATCAACGCCTCCTAGTTAAACATGGATCCCAAAAGTACATAGTTCCTCAAAAAAAATAACTTCACCAGTCATTGAACACATTAGATATCTATGATCCCACCTCTTCTAGCTTTCTAGAGCCAAATTCTTGGTAATATTATAAGCCTCAAATCAAATTACAAAATGAAAACTAGACCTACTTCTAATCCTGCATCAACCAAGATTGCTTCAAACATCTCCAATATAATAAATTTCACGAATAGGGGCAGCAGTCGTTTTTGTCTTATCACCTACTCCAAGACGTAACATGCTGATTCTAAAATACTCAAGACAGAACAAAATCCCACAACTTAAAAGATCAAAAGTCAGCCTTTCACGAACAGGGGCCAACTTTGATTCCAGTTCAAAGAGGCATAGAATATTTAACAAGTTAACCCCAACCATCACTGGCTCCTAAAGCATTAAACTATTATGTTCTGATCCAACTGTTGGACCAGCTTGCATTTCTTCCTCTTCAAATGTCCAGATGAGAAATCAAAATATCAATCCCACTCAAAACCTTACGAAAATCAACAACTCTCCCAAAAAGAAACCACTTCATTCTAAGTTACAGTAATAACATCTACTTACCAATCATCTCCTTACTAGAACCTCTCTCATTCTAGCCACCGTACAATATTTCTTATAACTTCAAAAGAAACCACAAAATGTTGGTCTTTTTCCAAGTGTACCACATTCATCTCAGCACCAGTATTCAGAGTTTTTTTTTTTTTTACTATCAAAAACTAAAATCCAATAATAATTCACTTCAAATCATAATATCACCAGCCTTCTACAGCCAGAATAAATCATATCATAAATACTTCAATTCCCCATTGAAGAATCGGTCCAAAAACTATGATAGGAAACTATAAATTTAAAAATTATAAAAAATAAAATTAAAAATTTAAAAATTTAAAAAAAAATAAATAAAATAAAAGAACTCATGACCCTGAATGTTCACCACAAGCAAGCACAACAAAAAAATATATATATAGAACTTAAAAGAACTTGGACGGCCGCTTGGCTAGCTCCTTTAGTGATTAGTTTCTCTGATTTTCTTTTTCATTTCTCTCCCTCCTAGGCGCTCTCTGTTTATACTTCCCGTGTATATGGGTTGCGCCCCTTTGCGCTCTTTTTTTATATATCATCATTACTTATCAAAAAAAAAAAAAAAACAAATCAAATCTACACTTGAGCAGAAGATATTTTCTTAAAAAGGGATTTATCCATTGAATTAAATCATATTACTCATGGAGGGAGGACTTACCTCATTGTTGATTTCCAGAACCTCGTCCTGCCTGAGTGGTCGTTTGCTGCTGCTGCTGTATCTGGAGGAGGAGGCTAGCAGCAAATTGTAGTGTTGACTGGTAGCGCTGGTTCTTATCAACCTCAACATCCGGGGTGCCCTGCCCAGTACCAAAGAGTGCAGATTGAAGCTGTTGTACCTGATTGGGAAGCTCTGAGCTCACTTTTTCAGCAGCTAATGTTGGTGGCTGGGAAAGAAGAGAACCATGAGCCTGACTAGATGAGGTTAAAGGGCCGTTAACTTGCTGAAAAGGTGGTGAACTGTATAAGCCAGAAGCCTCTCTTCCATGACCCATCCCATAGCCTCTGTGACTATTGGGAGGAATTTCATGCTGATACTGCTGGCTCACTTGAGGAGAAGCAGCAAGCTGTCCACTTTGGTTCAAAGGCCGAGAGATATTTGCACCCTGTGGCAGCACGCTGACAGAAGAATCCTGGATCTGAGCACTACCAAATACCAATGGGGCAGAATGACCAGGTATGCTTGAAACAGGTTGGTAAGGCTGATACTGGGAAAGATTTTGTACTTGAGGATTAAACTGAGTCCTCAACTGTTGCATCGAATGACTCATATGGTCAGAAGTTTGATGATCTTGTTTCCAGTCTCGAGATGGGGTCCCTTTATCTAGGGCACCTTGAGGTGGAATTGAAGGCCTCACAGATGATGAGCCTAATGCAGGTTTATCACTTTCTAAAGCAGAAGACTGTGAATTTGCAGGCAGTAAGGAAGCTAGAGTAGCAATAAGCTCAGGTGTTAACGTCACTCCAGGTTGGGACACTGATAGTGGATTTGTAGAATTGTAGTCTTGAAGTGCTGAATGCATTGCAGGGGACTCACTCGTAGATGGCAAAAGAGATTTTGGAGGAAGCTTCGAGTCCTCATGCAAAACCCTGTTATAATCAATAGGCAAAACTTGTTCCTCCTTCGATGAGACTACACCATACTCAGTATGAGGAATCTGCTGTCTACCTATATATTGAGATGAAGGCATAGGAAGATAAGATTGTTGAGGAATGGATGTGCCACTAGGAGCTTGTTGTGGAAACTTAAGAACCACACCATATAGACGTTCAGGACCCGCAATTTTCAAAATGCTAGTTAAGAAATCTGATGGAGGTACCAAAAATAACGTGGTCCCATCATCAAACTTGGCAACACCAGCACGGCTTTTTGCACCTAGGTAGCGGAGGAATTCAGTGTATGAAGCAAAATCATCTTCACTGTCTGGCAAGAAGAAAACAATATCAAAACCAATGGCATCAGCATAGTGCTTCGAGAGCATATCCAATCCTGTTCTGGCCGAGCAATTAACAACTTCAGGACTGCAAAACCAACAATTCTCACATAAATGAGAGCTAAGAGACACATAATCGGATTAGACATACAAAATTATTATGGCAAAAGCAGTTTGCATCAAGGTTTTTTTTTTAAAAAATAAATAAATAAGAAGAGAGAGAGAGAGAGCATATCTTCGATAAATTGACAAGGTCTCAAGTAGGAGGGTACAATCCAGCGAGGAAAGGATGCAGACAGGTTTAAAAAGAAGGGCATTATAATGTTCAAAAGAAATATAAATCAAACAAATGAATCGGAAACTTCTTTTACATTACCAACATATGCACTCTATTCATTACTCATATATATGTGAGAACATCAGATAAATAATAATGCTGTTACAAACTTCCCTAAAAGTTGCAGTCAATTTAATGAGGTCTACATAGTTTAGAAAAATACTTATGCTCCAACTTATTACATCTTAAAAAGCAACTAATTATATACAGCTCTAACCTATTGAAATGAGATGATAATAATAATAATAATAATAAAATGCATACTAATTTAAATGAAGAAAGACCCAAACTCTTTAAAGACCTCTCACGTAAAACAATCATGTGCATGATCAAATACCTAAGGGGTATGCTAGCGCTGAGGCATGTAGTAAGCAGAGATTAGTACAGCATCCTAAACAATTCAAATAGAAAATGATAAAGAAAGAAAAGGAAGAATTATACTCACAGCGCAGTCTCTATTCCTTTTCCTAGAGGGACACAACGAGCTTGACAAACAGGTGTTCCCCCCTTAGCAAGAATACCACGCCAAATGCAATCATTATCAACATGACCCTGACCAGGTCCTCCAGCCATGGCCCGTGCACCTACAGGACTGAGGCTACTCCTCCCAGGAACATTTGCTAAAGAATCAGAGGGACCTCCATCAGCTATTGGGCCAAACCCATATGATTGATCCAACCCCAACCCACGATCGTCAAGTTTTCTCAAAGGAAAAGAAACGTCATCAATGGACAAAGCATCATCTATCCTCGACCTTTTAGAATCCCTTTGAAATTGATTTATGTCAAATACGTCCCAAGCACCAGACATAGGTATTGTGGACGGTATAATACCTGTTCCAGGAGAAGGGAGCATCCCAGCTGCAGCAGGTGGCCTTTTCCAGTTTGGACCCATCATATTTTTCAAATTACCATCCTGAAAATTAGGATGCGTGGCCAAATCATCAAATTCTGGGCCTTGAAGCAGAGGTTCAAGACTGCCTTGACGACCAAAAGGCCTCATAGGCATAGATTGCAATGATGCAGGAAAATTATTTGATACCATAGGACGATTATGACCAAACAAATCCAATTGTGCAGGTCGAAATGATGGTTCGTTCAAAAACATCTCTGGCCTTGGCCCTTTAGTTCCAGGAAAAAAACCAGGGTAATCTTTGCCAGGTGCCAGCTCACTGCTCGAAAACATAATGGTTATTCGCGGATCATTAAAAAGCCGGCCCTGCAACCCTTCCTTAGCACGTCGGGCTTCATCCACACTCCTAAATTCCACAAAGGAGTAGTTTCTTGAAGGAAAACTCTTAATTCTCTCGATTTCACCAAATAAAATCATAGCATTGTGGAGCATTTGTTCGTCAATCTGAATAGAAGGAGGGTAACCTATCCACAAAACATTGCTGGGTTGACCATCTCCCTTTCGCCCCCCAGAAGACAGAGGATTCTGAAACGCATTAACAAAAGTTCAGAACATTACTGAATTGAAAAAGATGGGTATAGCAGAATACTTCCATCTACAATCATATAAGCAAATCACACATCTGCAATCCAAGTGCCTCCCACGAAACCAATGATAAGATCAGACTAGATCTGACTTAACCAGTGATTTAGTCCACCACTAAGTTGTAAGATAGACCACATGTGATGCAAGCGGTCAACAAGAGAAGCATGGCCTTGGAGACATTATCAATACAGACAGTTTGCAATATCCAGTACAACAGAGTTCAGAGGTTGAAACTCACCAATTGCCTTTTAGGACCTAAATGGGGATCAGCAGGTCCCATGCTTCTGCCCTGAAACTGCCCATCTCTGGAATCGGGCCACTGTTCCTGTAAACATTAACACAGGACACATAAGCTCATTTCAAAATGACGAGAGAAAAAAAACAAAGTGAAGCAATTGAAATTTCAAAGACATCTACAGCATCTTAGAAAGAAAATTGTTCGTGGAATCTACAGAGTTTTTGATACACATGAAGGACATTATGTAATCAATACAGAACTCACTCCTTACCATCAAGCTTACACCAAAAAACAAATTGATTCAATACGAAGTGAAAAACTTTTAGTATTTCTAATTTCAGACCCCAAGGCTTCAATGGTGAGGATGTCATTATTACTCAATTGAGTAGTGAGAACAAACTTCATGCAGGTACGCACCAAGCAACAATTTTCAAGTTCTCTCCCTACTCAGAATCACCCATGATGACAGCTGTTATGATGAATCTTATGACAGCCACAATATCTCATAGGAAAGACAATGAAAATTCTGAACAAGAGACTTACTCTTCTTGAGGGCTGCGACCTAAGGAAATCCACCCGTATCTGGTCACCACCTAAACGCTTCCCATTCATGTTTCTCATGGCTTGGGAAGCATCTTCCAATCGTAGGAATTCGACAAATGCAGTATTGCGGTCTCTAAGAAACTTAAAATCCTCAATTTTACCAAACTTAAGAAATTCTTCTTCCAATTCTTCCTTTGAAACTGTTGGGCTAATTCCACCCACCCATAGATGCTTACAAGGTTTTGCCTGAAAGGCAGAATTTTAAGAAAATTCACAAGCATCACAAGATCGCACGTTTCAATAGCTAAATCCAGTATTTAGAAAAACTAATCAAACAAAAAGCTACAAGATAAGGGGACAAAAGATCAACTTGGTGCCAAAATAAAATCATATAACATGCTATAGAGAGAAGAAATTACTGGTATTATTACTTCTCAAAAAAAAAATCACTGGTTTTACAAAACTGTGAGCAATTAACGAAGAGCCTCAATCAGCCTTTACTGGCAGATGCACGTATCCTAAAGAAATTACTGATGCATTAGCCATTGGGTCAAGCATCAAGGCCATGGAGGCCTATAAAAAAATTAATATAACTGGTTACAAGGCTTTTCATATGTATAAGATTCTATAAAATCCCCGAATAGGCATCCCAAGACAGCAACTTTTAACAGCAACATATATTCAAGAAAAGAACAAAACAAAACTTGATGTAGCATCTTCAATAGCTACGTATATTCAAGAAATCAATCTGATTGACATTAAAAGGAAAATTTTTTTTTTTTTTTGTTAATTAATGTGAATATTATTGAAAAAAGCGCAAAGGGGCGCAACCCTATTGCAAATATATATACAAGAGAACCCCTACAACATTAAAAGGAAATCATAGTACTTGCAAGGGTTAAAATCACTTCTAAACATTTAAATGACCATTTCACATAAACGAGGAAGTATAAAAAGTCAAGAACACAAAGTAAACCAGCATCAGCCGTGTTCGTAGGTACGTAAGACCTTGGGGAACTAGATTAGCACTATATAGTTGCAGCACATGAGACGTCTATGACCTCAAACCTTTAGAACTCGTCTACATATTCTACCACACAAGTGGGTGAAAAAGGTTCAGAAATCTTGCAACCACAGAAGGAGACTTGGTGAAAAGGTTAAGAGAAGCAAACACATGGGCCTAAAAGCCGCAGAAAGAAAGCTAATCTTAACACGTGTATCATACAAAAGACAAAGTATGGAAGCAAAAAAAGATTTAGAATAGGAAGGAAATCTAAGAAATGACAATCTAAGCAATGAGCTTTTTCCTTTTTTTTTTTCTTTTTTTCAACAGAATTTTGTGAAGAATTGAATTTCTTGCATGTTAGTCTTGTCATCAAATGGATGATTAGCACAGTATCTATTTGTTGTAAGACAAAAGTTAAGCAAGTCTCTGAATGAGAGTCAACATCTAAGGACTTTAGCCATTTATGAGTCATGAGATCAGAGAGTTCTTCGTGGTGCCAGACGAAACATCAAGATACTAACCGTCAAGCATATGGGAGAAAATGACCAAGTGCAAGAAGCATCTAGGGATTATGAGCCCTTCATGCCACAAATGGATCCCAAATCAAGGATATCCTTCGCTGTGTTCCCCATTTACTATCTAAGATGTATAAGGCAAAATTTTTCACTAATTCTTTTTTGTTTTCTTTCTTTTAACTCCCTGATTTAAAATGAATCCATCAAGCCCTTAGAGGAGTATTTTGGAGATAAAAGACATGTTAAAGCCAGACTTGAAGGTCAGAATCCATCAAGCCCTCAGAGGAGTATTTTGGAGATAAAAGACATGTTAAAGCAAAACTTGAAGGTCATATAAAAAAGTTAGTGCTAAATATTGGCAAACCATTTATTGCATATTTCCTAGAACTATAGGTCGAATATTAGCAAACCATGGTTGCTTATTCTAGAAAAGAAGGAAGAAACTATGCACATATTGGTGATTCATTGATGGTAAAATGAAGATGTCTTATACTCACCAAAAGACAGTTATCATCTATAACATATAAATTAGATAAAAGTACCCTCTGGTCCTACTAATGTTGATGCAACTCTCATTGAGACTCTAGTTTGTCAAAAATATTTTTTATTAATCCTTTTTACAGGCATTTCTTCCGCGATTAAGGCATAGCACACCTACCATGAATTCCCATATTGGATTATATTGAATTTCGAAGACATTATTTGGGAATGTGTTAAGTCCCTCATTGGTGTTTACTAGATAGAACTGAATCATATAAAATGAATGCAAAGAGCTCAAATTATGACTAATCCTTTTAAAGTATAGTGCAAGTGTGATTGACATTTTTCACACGACATGACATATACGGATCATGCAATCATTCTTTTATGATGAGATAACATTAGAAAGGATGCTCTAAACTATGAATTGAACATTTCCTTCTTTTTTTTCAATTTAAGTCCATATTGCCCTTTCGCACACTCTTTCTTTTTTAATTTTTTAATTTTTCCTTCCTTTTTTTTTTTTTTTTTTTTGGTGATAAGTTAGCTCCTTGTTGAACTCATTGTTGTACATATCATAATATTGGTGCGATGATTAGTTATATTAAGGGGCGCCTTACTCATAATATTTGTGATAAGTGAACATACCATAATTAATGAAGTTTATGAAAGGAAAGGAATGACAAAAGTTTTGAGGACCTTGAGAGAAAATTGGAAGAAATTAAATCTTTATTCTTCAAAACTTTGTATCTTTAGACAACTACTTATGTTCTCCTTTGACGATTAGTTATATTGATTTTCTTGTTCTGTTTGCTACTTCTAACTAGGTGCTTTCTCTTGTATACTTCATATATACTTAGAAGCGCCTTACACTTTTAATGATATATGTCAATTACTTAACAAAAATAATAATACTTGTGCAACGAGATCATGTTTCTGTTGAAATGGCAAGTAGGGTTGGTTATCGACCCCTTCAGGTTAGTATTCGATTGTTCTAGAATTCCGACCAAGGATCGGAATTGGAATTCCAATTTCAAGCTAAGCCAAACTGTATGGAATTTTTGAGCATAGCCAAGAGTAGTTGGCTCGGCTCGGCTCGAAATTCGGGTTTTATGTCAGGCTCTAGCTGCCACCAAAATGCATATCATCCACATGTTGCCAACTAAATTTCAAAAACAAATCAAGGCACCATCATAGCAGCAAGTCATCCACCAAAAGGCATATCATGAGAGAAATAGTTTGGACAAAAATAGGTTAAGAGAGAGAGAGACGGCAGTAAAGAGATCAGACCAAAGCAAAGGTAGCAGCAGGGGACAAAAGAAAGAATGAAGAGAAAGAGAAATCTGAAGTTAGATTAGGTTAGGGTTCACTAAAAGAATGTGTATTTAGAATGCTTATTATATATGCAGGTCGGGTCAGAATTCAGAATTTCTGAAAATGGATTACAAAATCTGCCCCAACTCAGGGAGAAATTTAAATCATGTTACCAACCCCGAGCTAAGGCTTGTCAGGAGCCGGCCAAGCAGCTCGAGTCGGCTCGAAAAATGAGGGTTATGTCGATAGTTGGGGGGTTAATGCCCAACCCTATGGCAAGAACAATTATAGGCATCAAAGTGAAGCACACATCAAAAGGTTTGACAAAACTTCTAAGGCTAACTCAGCATGGTGGTGTCTTTTGTATATGAAAACTCATCAGCTCAAGACTGGATTTGAAGCCCAAGGTTCAAACATAGATACTAAAGTCAGAATTCACAACATTCTATAACCTGCATAACCCAAAACCCATCGTTCATGATTCAAAATCACAAGTTTTATGTGATTTATCCTCACTACATTCGCTTCCCAAATAATATGAGCCACTGAGCCAGTGAATTGGTCCCCACTATTGGGAATTTGTAACGGAAATAGCGCACACACCACTTAATTGAAGGGGAAAAAAATTATTTGGACTTGAGATTCATATGAATTGCTATAAAACTAGAGAAAGCCTCTGGTTTCAAAGTGTCTTCCTTTTTCTGTCAGCGTTGATTTACCTTTGGTTTGATATAGGGGACTCGAAAACCACAACTTACTTCTACACTTAATTGAAATTGATACAACATTTTTACCAATAGAAAATTGAAAACTGAAACGAATTTAACAGTAAGACCTTAAGTTCAGTTTCCGACTCCTGGTGACAATAATTAGTAGTCTATAGACAACTCCTGATACTTAAATTTGCATAATCAGAGCAAAACATCATTATATCCATTGCTTTCATTAAGTTGGGAACAGGGATTATCTCCCACGCATCTTGAACGTGTTTTAAACTTTGCACGGTGGTATATGTTAATCTTAGGTTTGGTGTCAACATGTATGGCTGTTCTTGAGTAAAAACTTTAATATTTCTGTTCACATTTAGAAATCCCATCCACTGTTTACCAGAGTCTGAGTCATGCCTTGAAGTAGCAATTTTGATATCCTCATTCTCGGTTTCTGTATAATGTAACTGGGGTTTGTGAAACTATTCATTGTGATCCGCAATGAATTGATGATTACATAAAGTTCATTTCATTTCAAACTCTTCGCTTGTGTTCCTAAATCATAACGTTTAATTACTGTACTAATAGCGCTTCAACTAACATTTGGATCAAACCTAAATACCCATTTCCCAGTGATCAGGTTCTTCAGGGATTTGAGAATGAAGTTCGGGTTGAGAAGCGTAAAACTGAAGTTTGCTGTGTCAATGAATGCGCAACTTAATTTTTTTTTTTTTTTAATTCTTCATTTCATATCATTTTAAGAAAAAATAAATTTTTGATCCCTTTTATCTCTAAATTTATCGATAATTTAACGCAAAATCCAGGTCCCTATTAGTAAAATTGCATTCTACTTCCCTGATTTACCAAATTATCGTACCCAAGAAAATATTCGTTTAGGGATCTGAGAAGGAACTCAAGGGAATGAAAGTTGAGACCCATAAAACTGCAGAAATCATAAATTTCGAATAAATTATATTACACAAACTCACAAATCCATAAACCAAGTAACAACGAAAACCAGATAAACCTAACGAGACGCAGAGATCAGAACAAACCGGACGCGCGAACTCGATCTTGACGGGGTGACCACGCAGCTCGGCGCCTTGTAAAGCCTCCTTGGCGGCCTTGGCATCCTCGATGCGCTTGAAGAAGATGAATGCGTAGCTCCGCGACGAGTAGGAGGTGACGCTGTCGAGCGCGCCGTACTGCGCGAAGAGGTCCATGAGATCCGAGTCCGCCACGTCGCTCGCCAGGTTCCCCACCCACAAGTTGTTCGACGGCATCTCCGACTCGTCCGAGTCAGCGTTTCTGCCCACCCTGCTCAATTTGTTCGGTGGCGGCATTGCGATCGAAAGCCCTAGAGATAAAATTAGGCTTTGGTGAAGTGATTTGGAGATTGATTGCTATAATCTGTAACAGGACCAAGATTGTTTCAGACAGAAAAACCCTAGAAAATTTGGGGACTTTTGGCGAGAGAGAGAGAGAGAGAGAGAGAGAGGATGGTTATGAAATGAGCGCCTGAGAGATTAATAAATCGGAGTTTCAAGGAAGAGAGAAAGAGATAGGGTTTTTGTCGTGAGGTTTGAACACGGTTTAAAGTTCGCGACGTTTTAATGCCCCGTTTGGTAAAATTCTTCCAAAAGACGGTATTTCGGTTTTCAAAAGCCTAAACGGACACGTCTTACATCTATAATGGAATTAGATTTCAATAAAATTTCTTAAAATAATGGCCTCGACCACGTCATGGTGGTAGCCTGGTAGGTGGACCATTCAATGGATCGCGACCACAGAACCACCGTATCCATGTTATTTGGTGGTGCGAACAGCTAAAAGGTCCGTTTGAAATTATATTTAATGAGTTTAAAAGTGTTTTTAATATTTAAAAAATTAATTTGAAAAAAAAATACTCATTTTATAAAAAAAATTAAAAGCGTTTTTTAAGAGTTAAAAAATTTAAAAGTTGTCAAAACGCACTTTTGGAAAAAGTTTAAAAATAAACTTTTATTCAAAATTACTTTTTGACTAAAAAATTTTATTTCTCAAAAGCAATCACAAACAGATTAAGCGCTTTCAATTTTTTTACAAAACGAGTATTTTTTTTTTAGACAAACTTTTTTTGTGTTAAAAATACTTTTAAGTCCCTCAAACACAATTTCAAACAAACCCTAAATGGCATGCCACACACAAGAGGTTGCCACTCGAAACATGAGCATAAAGTTCTCGAAATTAATTAATAAGAGTAATTAATTTGGAGTGTTACTCTTTGTTCAGCGACCCAAATTATCACTCTATGGATATTATCGTTTTCATATCTTTTTTTATTGAATTCTTAAAATTAAATATGTTAAAAAAATATTAATATGGTAAAATCTAAATCATTTAATTTCAAAGATAATAAATGAGATTTGAGAAAATCTACTCATTTAAAAAATAAAAATAAATAAATAAAAAAGAAGATTAGAATCTGAATCCAAATCAAAACTACATATTGTTAATTTAAATGGAGACTAAGTAAAACAATTTGTGCAACGAATTTATTATATGGCTTTCATTTTTAAAGGGTGGCTCAATCGACTATGAACCACACCTCATGAAACAGAGGTCACTTGTTCGAGTCCCTTCTCTCCCTTCCTTTGTGTGGATATATCAAAAAAAAATATTATTATATAGCTTTCAAAAATTGTTATAAAAAATTAAAAATAAATAATAAATAATTATAAAAAAATGTTTGAGGTACTACACTTTTAGTTTTACTACAATTCATTCACAGCCTCATGTAACAATCCCTATGAGTAACACCATGACAGTCCACATGAGTGGTACACGCCATATAATTGAAAAAAAAAATTAAGCAATAATATTTTATAGATAACTTTAATTGTTTGGTAGTTGACATGGTAAATATCATGTAAACTGTTATCTCAATTTAAAGAAATGGAGTAACGAGGGCAAGTGATAAATTCCTTTACCCAAACAAGCTAAACAATGAATAATAAAAGTCACAACTCACATAATCATAAGCTTTCTTGAGGTCAACTTTGAGAGTACATCTAGATTTCCCCTTCTCTTTATGATATCCACTCACTTACTCTTGAGCAAGGAGGATATTTTCAGCAATACTCCTTTTTTGGAATAAAAGCACCAAAGAGTGATGATTTTCACTAATTATATCATCAAGACTCGGCAGTAAATGATTAGCAATAATTTTGCAATACTTTAGAAGATCAAACTGCAACAAGAAATCGGCCTGTAGTCACCCATGGTAGAATGATTCTTCTTCTTTGGGACAAGGGTAAGAATGGTTGCATTTGCTTCTTTAAGAAGCCTACTAGTCTTGAAGAATTCAAGAATAGATTATCTTCCTAATTTCATCCCTAGTCACTTCAGCTGCCATACCAGCAATGCATGAGCAGATAACTTTTTTTGGAACCAACTGGACAAGCTGCTTTAGAGCATTCATTTCAAATTTGGTTTTTTTTTAAAAAATAAAAATAAAAAAATAAAAACTCACATAAGAGTTATTTAACAAGTCCTCTGCCCATCAAATTTAACTTTGATCAACAAGATTTTCTAAATATCAACTACCAAAAAGTGAAACTTATTTAGTTTTTTAAGCTTATATATTCATTTCCCTTCTCTCTCTCATCTACCAAGAACCAAAATAAAAAAAAAAAAATTTAAAATTTTTTTAAAAGAATAGTAATAATATTTAACTAAAGTAAAGGAAAAATATAGTAAGTTTGATGTTTGACTCATTTTAAAACTCTCCAAATTTAAAGAAATAATAAAATATTAAAGAAAGAGAGGGAAAGAGATAAATAGTAAATAAATTATATGGATATGTGAACAGTGCATGCTACATGTAGCATGCACTGTTAACATATCCATATAATAGTAAATGTAGCATGACAATGTACACAAGTGCATCTAAAATGCAAAATGGCTTATCTGATCATGTGGGGGCACTTTTACTCATTTGCTTAGCCATTTAGTATAAAAGTGCAATATGGCTAATCCAATGTGAGTGTTCTAAAGAGTCATTTAACAAGCTCTCTACTCCATTTCAAATTGAACTTTGATTAACAACATTTTCCAAATACCAAGAGCCAAAAAGTGAAACTTATTTAGTTTTTTAAGCTTATATATCCATTTCTCTTCTCTCTCTCTCTCTCTCTCTCTCTCTCGTTTACCAAGCACAAAAAAATAATAATCATAATAATTAAAAAATAATAATATTTAACTAAAGTAAATGAAGATATAGTGAGTTTGATGTTTGGCTTATTTTAAAAGTAGTTTTCCAATTTTTTTTTTTTTTTTTTTAAAGTGAGTTTTTCTCTTCAAATTTAATTTTTATTTGAAGAACTCAATAGGAATGCTCTTAGTCTCATAAAATAAATAAAAACATGAGTAGCATCCATAAGAAGCTTTTTATAAAACTCTATAGCAACTTCTTTGATTTGATGGATATCCTCCATAATATTACCATTATCATCCCTTAAGGCCTTAACAAGGTTATTTGAATTCCTAACCTTGATAATTTTGTGAAAGTACACATTATTACCTTCTCCCAAATTTAACCAATTGTCCCTGAATTTTTTATTCAAAATATTATCCTCAGCATTATAGATAGACAAGTGTTTGTGCATTCTAACTCTCTCCTTCATTTAACAATCAACACTATCATGAGAAGCCATGAACTCCTATTGAGCTTTCTCAAGATCCTTCTGAACCTGTAAAATTTTCTGCCCCCAACCCACCAAAATCCTCCAAATTCTTTTATTTCAAAATACTTTTTACTGCTTGACATAATGTCGATACATAGAGTATCTTGGCACCTCAGAATGTCATCACTGATCAATCCAATTCAGAAAATCATTGTGCTCCACCCACAAGTTAAAAAATTTAAAAGGTTTAGGACCAAAACATTGGAACTTCTCCAATTGAAATGATTGTATGTGAGTGATCCGAAATACCTCCTTTATTGAACTTAATTAATGTATTCCCAATAGAAGTCATCCACTTAAAATTGGACATAACTCGATCAAGCTGCTTAGAAACAAAATCATCCTCTACTTGTTTATTGGACCAAGAGTAAAAGCATCCAGTAAAAGCTAAATCTTCAGCTTCCAAACGATTTATAAGTTGGGGATTGTTTCCCAAATCCCAATGATTTTATATCTATGTTGACATTCAATGTTATATATATATATATATATATATACTAAAAAAAAAATTATTGATTAAATTATTCTAAGCATATGACATATGACGTATAAAATATCTTTTGCATACTTATTACAAGAAAAATTCATCATATTTACTATGCATGTGAAAGGTTATAGGATGATATTGAATATGACTATGGGTGTGAGTAACTTGGTTATCACACAATATCTTAGTTCATAACCCTTATATCCTTAAATATAGAGAGTTTGCAATCATTAAACGTGTAACGCCCCCAAAGCTGGACTGAACCATTCTGGTAGGGTTACGAGAAAGTCCTCCAATTCAGTTAATTGGTAGCTAACTGAAGGATCACACATATAACATACTCAAAGTAAATGTAAGCGAAATGTGAAAGTGACAGATCTGGAATATCTAAAAATCATAAAGTATGCAAGTATTATCATAGACTTGAAGCTTCTAATCGTAATAATCATCTTAATCAATCCTAGTATTGCAAAGCAGACTCCTGGTTTCTTCCCTGTAAAAATTCATTTTAAAACAGACAACCTAACAAGCTGCAAAAAATGTGCAAGTTTAAGACTTAGTAAGTAAACTTTACAATTGAGTATGAAATGAGCTCACGTTATATGCATAAGTAAAAATGTATTTTCACAAGCATATTAAGTGTTACTTCTGTTACTACATTGTAAAAATATAGTTTTGGTGTTTAAGAAGTATAGGTGTAATCGCAACGACAATTGTCTATAAGTTTTAATGTAAAAAACTAATGCTATAATTAGGTCATAACTATCATAATGTAACGCCCCCAAAATTGGCCTTGGCTAACTTGGCAGGCTTACTGTCAATTACCCCAGTTAAACCAACTTGTGGTTAAATGGGAAATTGCCCCTCTAAGCATTATCAGAGTTAATACGTAGGAAAGTAAAATAAATCTAAGTAACTATTAAATCATCGAATGGACATGTGTAATCCTCAAACTCAAGACATGGAGCATCTAACAATAAGGTAAAACAAACCTGATAGCAGTATAAAAATCCTAAAGTAAAGTCTGCAATGGCATCCCTACCACTCTTGAGTTCTAGAAACAGGCTTCCTATAAGAGTAATAACAGCGTAAGTCTAAAGACTTAGTAAGTAAACCTCACAACTAGGTATGACATGAGCTCCATTTTATTAGGCAGAAATAAACGTGCAGTACTTGGTAAATATTCAAAAAGAGGTGTTGTCTCCGCTAGTACACCTTGAAAGTAACGTTTGGTTTGATAAGAAGTAGTGTACTCCCAGTGACAATGGCCTAAGTACTTTAATGCAAGAAAATTAATGCTTTATATGTCATAACGTTCATGAATAGTCTACTCAAGATATTACCCTTCTTAACAGGGTTGACACTATCCTGAGAGACCTATAATACAATGTCGGTGCTGCATCCATTATATGCTACCGTCCATAACACTAGCAGCCCGACCAAGTCTGATATCGGATGGCCCACGTTACTAATGATGTTTGTCCTGTAGTGATCGCCTATTAAGGTCATGCCAGTCACGAAACAACCATTGGATCCATGGCCTATATATTACACACACATTTGACCATAAAATCAAGTCTATATAGTAAGCCCACGACCATTATACCACATGTACCGGTGTACCATATCATACAACGCATCTTATAAATCAGTTAATAAAGCAGTTACTAAGTGATTATAAAAATGTAGACATGCTCATATCAAATTCGTGGTCAGTCAACTGAGATATCCCACGTTTTTAAGAAAAATGTTTGTAAGTGTTTACTTACCTTGAGTCCTCCAACATTACAAAAACCCTGCTATAACAAAATATAACACATTATTATGTGCAGTACTATAAGACTTCTGTGAGTGTGGTACTAAGCCCTATCTAACAAAAAGGGTTGCCGGACTCTAAAATACACAAGAATGAGACTTAAGGGCAGATGCCTAGTCTCATGGCCGTATGTACAAGCTCGAAGGCGTACGTCCAGTCAATGAGTTAGGCAATCTGGCCAAAAGCTCCAAACAGTGTTTTATGGGTTCTATAAAATCTATAAGCTACTAAGTCTCCTTCTAGACTACTGAATAAAACATGCATCGTAAGAAAACTCAATATTATGCAATAAAAGGAAATCAAGGAGGCTCTTTAACTCTTTTGAAAACATTTATTATTTTGTAGGAAGGAAATGAAAGAGTTTTAACATGATGCCTTTAAAACTCAAAACATTAGAAAAGCAACAACATCAAGAGGATAAAATAGGCAAGGGGTTACCTTAGAAGATGACAAGAACACAAGGTTTCCTTCCTTCTATCCAAATCTCTCTCAAACTCACTAGAACACTCACACAGGTGATTATGGAGAGTCTAGGGGTGAAAATGTGTTCAATGGATGAGGGAAAGTAAGCTATTTATAGGTGAGAAAAGCTGAGGGCGCTGCAAGCTGTTCTGAAAAGCAGCGTATGTATGGTACTATAGGGGCGAACGTCCGGTACTATTTACTCAATGGTCCAAAGGTCGCATCGTACGTACAGTCATTAACCAATGGTCAACCCTAAAGTAGTGTATGTACAGTGTGGTCCCCTGTACGTTCTGACTATAGGTTAGAGGTGTACGTACGGGTGGTCCCCTAGCGTACGTCCTCACTAAAGACAAGGGCGTACATATAGTGGTTCCCTTGCATATGTCGTCATTAGAGACAAGGGCGAGTTTGGGTTTTTGCCTCAAAAACTTCTAGGAGCCTTAGCTATGTGTTTGGGCTTAGGTCTTTTCGTTATAAAACCATGTTTTATAAAATCTTTAGTCTTTCTTTTGTTGAAGATCTTTTAATAAAAATAATTGGTTTTATCAGGGTATTATACACATACATTGTTTACCTGAGAAATTACCCATTGTCAATAGGGTTGGCGTTGTCTTAAGGTACATGTAATACAATACAAGTGCCCCTGATATTGCACGCTACCTTCCATAATACTAGTAGCCCGACTGAGTCCAACCTTGGATGGTCTATGCTACTAATAATGTACGTCATGTAGTAACCCGTCAATCAAATATGGTTGTGCTGGTCACGAACAACCATTGAATCTAAGGCCCATATAATACACACACATTAATAATAAAATCAAGTTTATATAGTAAGCTCATTACTATTATACCGCACGCACCAGTGTATCATATCTTACGATGCATCTTATTAATAAATTAATAAAGCATTTACACAGTTGTATGAAAAGTAATTATGCTCATAACATACACGTGCTCAATCAGCTTACATATCACACATTTTATGGAAATCAATCATAAGTATTTACTTATCTCATACGCTCACTCAAATCCTCGGACATTTCAAGTCCCTGCGATAACAAAATAGAGTTTATTGTTATGCACAATACTAAAGAACCTATTATAAACACATAAGATAAGGTCCTACCTGAGAAGCAAACTAGTTAGAAGGTCACAAAACCCTAATTTCACCCATTCTAGACATTGTTCAAACATCTTGGCTTATAGTCGAATGTTCGGTCAGAGCCAATAGACTTGTTTATTAATTTCCTAACTTTGGTTCGTGTTCATGTGCAGGGAACGTTCGGTCAGTGTGCCAGAATGCATGCATAGCTCATATTTTCAAATCATCACGTAACAAATCTCATCCTAGGCTCCTAATAAGTTCATACAAACATAGCAAACCATACTATCATGCAAGCCTAAGAAAACAATATATGTTTTTAAAATGTTTGAAAACCTTTATACTTTTTAAATAGAATAATAAAAAATATAAAAAACTCATCATGGCATTCTAAAACTCCGTGAGAAGCATGAAAATCAAAAGATCAATATGGATACCAACTTAGCATATAGGGGTTTACCTTGGAGATGGAAACCTACTTCAAAATTTCCTCATTCTCTCCCTAAAATCTCTTTCTCATTATAGAATTAGAGTTTTTGGTGAAAAGGATGAAGTCTGGGCAAGGAAGGGGTGGTATTTATATGGAAAGGGGCGTGCATAAAGCTTAAAATGTAGATAATAGATTAAAATTGCTTTTTAAACTATCATCGAACGTTTGGTACTATGTTTGAACGTTTGGTACTATGCTTGAACGTTCAATGTACTATTACCCAGTGGCTCTAAGGTTGCAGGTCGAATATTCGGTGTGGTCCCTAGTCAAACGTTCATGCTAGGGGTTAGGCTCGAAAGTTCAATTGTCTCCATCAAATGTTTGGTGGTTCCCATCAAACTAGGGCTGTAAACGAACAAAGCTACCCGTGAGCTCACCCGGGATTGGCTCGATAAAGCTCGGCTCATGCTCGACTCGAGTATTAAATGAGCCATTCGTGGACATGAAACTAGACTCGATTATTAAACAATACAAACCCGTATAAAACTCGACTTGCTCGTTTAAAGTTCGTGAACATACTCGTATTAGGGCTCGACTCGCTTAATAGTGCGGCTCGTATATATTTATTATATATACATATCAATTAGTAAATATATGTATATATATTAATTGAATAAAAATAACTTATATAGTATATTACTTATTATTTATTAAGTAACAAATTAACAATAGTCAATGTATATTAATTATTAAGTATTTCTTAAAAAAAAAATTAAGTAACAATAATTAATTGGTATACAAATATAAATATATCTAATGATTATAAGTATCTATATAATATATAATTGAATGAACAAAGGTAATCATATGATTATATCTTAAATAACCTAACAATTAATGATAGTTCAAACTTGAATCAACAATTTGAATTATTAATCATATGATTTTAATGAAAATCATGATACTTAATCATATTATTCATGTAATCATATCAATTCATATAATTCATGTCATATACAATGACAATGTGATTAGAATAATCCCAGATGAAATTATTAGAATTAGAAATTTAAAATTGACAAGAACAAATTAACAATGCATGTAATGTCCTATAGTCACAAATTAAGTATTGACATTGTCATTTGAAATTTGGAATTGATAGCATGAGATGTTATTGTTGATAAGTTAATGATAACTTAAGAACAAAAAAAAAGAGGATATTGCTAATATGAATCATATGGTCAATCATCACTTAAGGTTTATGAATACAAAATATTTATTTATGAATACAAAATAAAACAAAATATTTAACTAAATACTTAGCATGAATCTTTAATATTGTTAATGTGAATGTGTGATATCTATAATAGTTCAATACAAATCAAACGCATATAATTTTGGAGAATAGTAATTTGTGATACCATAATATCTTACAATAAATTTTTTAAGTTAATGAAATCTATATAAGAAAAATTAGTGAAATTTCGTCACTTAATGCTAAAAATATCATTTCATTAAGCACAATAAAAATTTTAAAATCATGACAAAACCATTAATTTGTGAACTTAATGACATCTCAATCTTATATAGGGTGACTTTGGTTGAGAGAGAGAGACAAACATGCTTTGATTTAGGGTGATTGGGTGAGACCATGAATTAATAAAGAGAGAGATCAGAAGGTCAAGGCATTAAGAAACTTAATTTATGAATAAAAATAGAAGAAGGAAATTATTAAAAATCGGTTCAGTCTTTGCAGTCTGCAGACTTGCAGTTGCACAGTTCAATTATTAAAAATTATTAGTAAAAAAACCAGTTTATTGTTTAAAAGTATGAGTTCACGTCACATGTCACAATTCTATAAAGGGTTTCGGCTACTATGTATGATATTATATCATACACTTATGCAATTAATAATTTAGTTAATTTATAGTAACATTGATATATGATGAAATCTAACATATGTTAGTGAAGTGTTATTATTATTTTCGTTTAAGTGCATTTAATAATTTTTAGGCTAATTATATATAAAATAACATCTATGGTAATGTACCTATGTCACTTATTTATGGTTAAGTACAAATTATATAATTAAGTGTAATTACTATGAAAATAAATATTTATATTATTAGCACAAATTTGGAATTTGGTAATCATCTAATTGGTGCTATTGCTAATTATAGTATATAATGTATAATGTATTAATGTTATTAATGCTTGTAATTGGTAATTACTAATTTACCATTAATGAATTTAATATATAAGTTGATAATGGTGTAACCGTATATATGTGTAATTATTATTAATGGTAAATTGGTAATTGATTAATTGGCTAATTGCCTAATTGGAAATTGGAATGGACGAATGGTGATAGTTTTGGTTTTTTATTATCAAATTTAAAACAAAAGTCAAACGTGATTACAGTTGTGATCCATTTTTTTCATATAAATTTTTTAATGTGTGGCTAAATGCACGATTATGCATTTGATTCAACGAGTAGGATTTTATCATCAGATATACAACTTTAATAAACGGTCAAGATTGCTGCATCTATTTTGAAGAGGAAAATCTCACCATTATGCGTGTGTTGGAGATTAAATAACTTAAGGGTTTGTTTTTCAAAGTGGGCCCATGCCTGACATGTGGCGAACGGATCAAGGCAATAAATGCTTTCTTCAAGATTAATATCCACTATCTGATCTTGATTTATAATTTTTATATTTGAGAACATGGGATACAACTGTTAAGCACTTCAAGGAATGAAAATAATGTACTGTTTTAATTATTCATGAGATCATTGAGATTGATATCTTGTAAATTATCCCACGGCTTAAATGTAATCTTGGAATATATGATTATATTGAAGAGCAAAGATCACACACTACAGCGATTTCAGTTGAATACACACTTAGGGAAACAATTCTAAAATGCTTCGATTCTTGTTTATAGCCCTAAATGCGAATACCAAATCCTGATAATTTTGGCCGATTTTTGTGCGATTCAAACCGTTGATTTCATGCTACCAACAGATCAAATGATTCACACCATTGATCTTTGGTTTGTTTCGAAATCCTTTAGGTATAGAGCGAATTTTGGGGTTCTTCTGAATCGTGAAGTTGAAGGAAGAATTTATTGTTGAGTCAGAGTGGCTATGGAAATTAAAGCTTGCATTTAATGCAATCGTTTGTCTTCAACTACTCGTTATCCAATCTAACCTTTGATTTTCAATATTCTTGCTCTTGATCGTAGTCTCGTAGTCGGAGACGATTCGGTTTGTTTGTGTGTCTAAAGGATTTTGAAACCCATTTTTCATCAAATTCCAACTAGAGGTCCAATCTTTCCAGAACTAGAAGAGAGTCAATCTCTCTCTTGCGAGTTCAAGTCCCATCTCTTCGACATCCCCAAATTTGAGTCTCTTTCTGTCTCTTGCGATCCTCACCAGTCACCTCACCTCCCATACACACATCGATGGCAGTGTACAAGTGGTTGATTTGGTTAATTTGGACTTGGACCTGGTTATTTTTTGTTTCCCAAATACTATATCGATATGCTCTGCCTCTCACTCTCAAGTTTCTGCAACATAAAATCGATTGGAAGAGGAAGAACAATCTGAGTGGTTTGGGTAGTCTAGCTAAAGAAGACTATAAGCTAGGTGTTTTGCTTTCAATTAGTAGAATAGTAGTTAATTTCTTCTCTATTTGTAAGCTTTGATGTTAACCTAGCCCTTACTTATGTTGTTATGAATAATTTTTTACCTTTCAGGGGACAGCCGTTCAATCTTTATATCTTTGATTTTGTTTTTTGACTTTTCAAGTCTCAACCCAACATTGACATCCAACTGGACCAACAGCATACTATTGAGTTTGAGGTTATTTTATTTCATTAAAAAATTTGTTCATAAGTTTATGTCTGGACTGTCTCATATATATACCATAACAATTCGTTATGGTATGTAAATTTTAAAAGCTTTTTGTGGTATGTCCAATATGTCGGCATTCATGCTATGGAGGATGTGATAATTTTAGAGGGGCTTGGTAGTTGGTGCCTTGCAATCTTAAATTTGCATAGAATCTACTAAAATTTACCTGCATTTGCTTTAATTATTTATTTATTTTTCTCTTTCTTGAATATTTTTTTTTCTCTTGAATATAGAATGATTAATGATGGAGAGTTGGAACAAAACATATATACCCTATTTGGTTAATGATTATAAAATCCTATTTGATTTATGCTTTTTAGTTCATATTGTGTTTCATTTTATTTATTTTTTGCTGAATGATTTATAATTTTATGCTCTAATTAATGATTGTGATTTGTGGAAATGAAACCCTATCTTGTTTATGCTTTCAAATTGGTTCAGTAATCTGTGGTTCATAGTTTATGCTCTTGCTCATTTGCTTAATCATTACTCATTTGCGTTCAAATTCTGTAACTTCTTATTAATCATTGCTTATTCATTTGCTTGTAAATTACAATAATTTAGTGGTTTTTTTGCTATTTAGTTGTTGCTTTGATTAGTGACTAAAAAACCCAAGATACCTTCCCTTACTTTATGGTTTTCTAAGTGTAATGTAAATTTTTGAATATGGTTTATAAATTATGATTATGCTATGTATTTTTAATTATGATGATTATACTCTTGCTCAATAAACAGTAGTCAGTATATGCTATGCTAATATGCTATGTATAAATTATATTTTCTGCCTTATGGTTTGTGCTCTTTAATTTGTATGTCATTGTCACTATAAATTAATGATCATGCATCATGCTCTTTTATTATAAGACATATTAGTTATTACATACTAAGGCTATTGTAATATTTTAACAGGCATGGAGGGTGATTCGAACCAACTTCATCCGATGGTGGATGTTGAGGAGGATGTAGAGGAGTATGAAAATGAGGATTCTATTGGTATCAGCAATGTTGGTACTGATAGTCCCCCAGAAAATAAAGTGGCTCAAGATATTGTCTCGAATGAGGTTCCAAACCAAGAAGATCTAGAAAAGATTGCTTATCAGAGGAAGCAAAGGAAGAAGACCTCTCATGTTTGAGAGCATTATATTGAGGTGAAAATAAAAGGTAAGGCAAAACATCAATGCAAATAGTGTAAGATGACGTTTAGTGTGTCGAGTTCAAGTTGTACAAGTACTTTGGGTAGACACTTAAAAAAATGTAACACTTTCCTTGGTGCTAAAGATAAGAAGAAGCAAAAGGTTTTGTCTATTGACGGTACTATGGATGGTGATGGTGTGGGCAAATAAGAAAATTTACCTATGATGAAAGAAAATCAAGAGAACTTTGTTCTCATATGATTCTTTATCATGAATACCCATTTAATATTGTAGAGCATACATTATTTAATGAGTTTGCAAAGTCTTTAGAGCCGCAATGGGCAAAACTAAGTCAGGATGCAACAAAGAAGGATTGTTTTGCCACTTTTGAGATTGAGAAGTGGAAATTGAGGAATTTGTTGAGAGGTGTTCATAAAGTTAACATTACAATTGACATGTGGACTTTGCGCCAAAGATTGTCTTATATGGTTGTCACATGTCATTTCATTGATTCTGATTGGCGTCTAAATAGGCGTGTACTTAACTTTTGTAATGTGCCACCACCACACACCGGTTTTCTCATTGCTGATGCACTACAAAAAAGTTTTCGAGAGTAGGGGATTTTGAACAAAATTTCTTCCATCACAGTTGATAATGCAAAGGCAAATGATACATCCCTTAGAGTATTGAAAGATGTTTTTAACAGAAGAAAAGCTTTGCTTATTGGTGGAAAATTGTTTCATGTTCATTGTTGTGCCCACATAACCAATTTGCTAGTTCAAGATGGTCTTGATGAGATTTCTCTAATTGTTGATTGTGTTAGAGATGGAATTAAATACTTGGTGGCATCGGAGAGTAGGTTGATTAAGTTTAGTGAAATTGCAAAGCAATTGCAATTGGCCTTTAAGAAATTAATTTTGGATGTCCCAACTAGGTGGAATAGTACATATAAGATGCTCTCAACAACAATTGAGTTCAAAGGGGTCTTTCCGATGTATTCATACAGGGATAATGGTTTTCATTGGTCGCCATTTGATGAGGATTGGGAGAAAGTTGAAAATGTGTGTCAATTATTGGCGGTCTTCAATGATATAACTAATATTGTCTCAGGTAGTAATTACCCTACTTCTAATTTATTCCTACCTGAGGTGTAGAGATGAAATATGTATTGGCTACGAAGTGTGGAGATGAAAATGAGTACATTAAAGCAATGGCTCGTAAAATGAATGTCAAGTTTCTGAAATATTGGGGAGAGTGCAACTTATTGATGTCAATTGCTGCTGTGTTGGACCCAAGGAATAAAATGACATTGATACGATTTTGTTTCCCTTTAATATATCAAGATGGAGATGCGAAGAAGAAGATTGATCTTATCCTTGATGTTCTAAAAGAGTTATATAATGAATATCTTGAAGAATATAATGCAAATGTTATTGTACATAATGTGCAAAGTAATACACGTGAATGCTCTTCAAGCAGCTCAATCAATGCACCTGGGAAGAACATTCAAATTGGTAGAGAAATATTTGACTCATTCATTAGAACTGTTGATACATTGTAGCAGCCAGCCAAATCAAATTTGCAAGCATATTTAGAGGATAATGTATTAATTGTTGACAAAGGTGTGGAACTTAATGCCTTGGATTGGTGGAAGGCAAATACCCTTAAGTATCGCATTTTGTCTATAATGGCTAAGGATATATTGTCAACACCAATTTCTACTGTGACTTCTGAGTCCACATTTAATGCTGATGGAAGGGTTATTGATCCTCATAGACCTTCGTTGTCTGCAGAAATTGTTGAAATGTTACTATGTGGGGGTGATTGGGTTAGAGCACTATATGGGATGAAAAGGAAATGCAAAGTAAGTGTTTTTTTTTAGCAATTAGCTGCAATTGAGTAATTTTTATTACCCTTTGCATTTACAAAGTTCTAAATGTTGTTGTTTTTATTTTTATTTTTTATTATATCCTTTGGAGGAACCTGAATTGGAGATCAACCTACCAACGATACTGTAGCCAACGAACTATCATTTTAATTTTGATTTAACTTGTAGAACTTCTATAATTTAATAGCATATTTTGTTTGGAGACTTTTGTTGGAGAATATCATTTTCTTGAATTCTTGAAGAAATGAAGACTAAAGGTCCAAAGGTTTTTTGGTTGTCTAAGGTAATGTATGACTTTCTAATTAATGATTATTGCTTTCTTTTGCATTTACAAAGTACTAACTATTTTTAATTCTATATTTGTCTAAAATTAGGAGGAATATGAAGTGGAGATTGCTAGTTTGAAGTAATAGGACTGCTGTGCTGATTGCTGAACTACATATTTTAATATGATCATTGTCTCTTGAACTACACATTTTGTGGATTTCATTTGTTATTGCACTTTTGATGGTTATTGTTATGTAATATTAATCATGTGTTATTCAGTTTAAGTGTGTATTCAGGTTTTTTAGAAAATTTGTAGTATTAGTTTTATTCAGGTTGCTGCCTTGCTCAATTCCTACCTTGCTATATAGTTGCTGCCTTGATGTTAATTCATTTTTAATGATATGAAAAATTTAATTATGTAATTAAATTATACCTCTCTTGACATTTTAATCAAATGAAGTTTCTTCACATTGACTAATTAATGCAAGGGAGTAAAAATATATTAAATATTTTTTTTAGTGTGTATTCAGGTTATTGAGAAAATGCTGAAGTTGTTGAAATTCCTGCCTTGCTAGTTGCTACCTTGCATGGTTAGTGTTTCTTGTCTTTCATTTATAGGAATATGTATTTCTTGATGCTTCATGTATTATTTCTAATAATGATCATATTCTATGGTAAATGACTTGCTAGTAATTACTCTAAATTTTTTATTTTCTTTTCTTAGGTATGATGTTGCTACCTTCTTCCCTTGTGAATGATTTATCTCCACAGCATATATCCTAGACACTGAATATGATATTTCAAAAATCCCTTTTTCCAAACTTTGGTCATTAATGAATTTGCTGCCTTATTGGTTTGATAAATCTTGGTTTTTGATTACATGCTCATTTGAAAATTTATTGTTGCCTTATTTGTATATTGTTACCTTGGTACTTCTAAACCTCAAAGTTGAAGGTTGCTGGCAGTGGCTTTGATTGGAATTTTAACAGCTAAGTAAGCTTTTGAATAGTCAAATGACTCAAATCTTTTGTCAATCATATATTTAATTTATTTAATTTTATTTTTGTATCTCAATATTCAGAAAAAGGATGGTGCAACATTTTGCTAGAATTTGGAACTTGGAAGCATTGCATTATGCAGCTCTGCGCCAGTGCTAATGTCTACTGTTCAACCCCCGCATATCTTATGGATTTCAAGATTTCATTTGCAAATTGAACTTTTTATTTGTTGCACTCACTTGTTTAATGAAGACTCTTGTCTGTATTTTATTTTCAAAATGTAAAGTGATTGTAGGTTTTTTTTTTTTTTTGGAAACTTCAGAAAGCCCCCCTGAACTTTTAACCGTTTTGACATACCCCCCATGAATTTCCAAAACTCTCACTTAGGCCCCCCGAACTTTAGTTTTCTCTCACTTTGGACCCTTTTAACTTTTTATACCCATTTTACCCTCTCCGAAAACTACGTCGTTTTGTGTCCTAAAACTACAACACCTACCCAGCCCAAAACGACGTCATTTTAGGCATTAATTTTTTTTTTTTGGAAACTTCAGAAAGCCCCCTTGAACTTCCAACGATTTTGACAAACCCTCTCATGAATTTCCAAAACTCTCACTTAGGCCCCATGAACTTTGGTTTTCTCTCACTTTGGGCCCTTTTAACGTTAAAGTCAAACAATTTGACTTTTTATACCTATTTTACCCTCCCCCAAAACTACGTCGTTTTGTGTCCTAAAACTACAACACCTACCCAGCCCAGCCCAAAACGACGTCGTTTTAGGCATTAATTTTTTTTTTTTTTTAAAAAAAAAAGAAAAGCAAAATTAATTAATTAATTAATTAAAAAAAAGAAAAGAAAAAGAAATCGGAAGCCACCCCCTTGGCCAAAACGGGGTGGCTGGACCACCCCATTTTTGGCCAAGAGGGTGGTTCAGCCACCACCTTGGCCAAAAAAAAAAAAAAAAAGGGGATCGGGGTGCTTTGGGGGTCACCGTATGGGCTGGCCGAAACCACCCCCAGCCCCTTGGGGGTGGTCCGGCCACCCCCAGACCAGCCAGAGCCACCCCCGTTTTAGTTTTTTATTTTTTATAATATTATGCTCAAAACGACGTCGTTTTGGGTTGGGTAGTGATGTAGTTTTGAAGCTCAAAACGGTGTAGTTTTGGAGTCCAAAACGACGTAGTTTTGGTTGAGTCCAAAACGACGTAGTTTTAGTTTAGGGTAAAATGGGTATAAAAAGTTAAAATGGTCCAAAGTGAGAGAAAATCAAAGTTCAGGGGGCCTAAGTGAGAGTTTTGAAAATTCAGGGGGGGTATGTCAAAATGGCTGGAAGTTTAGGGGGACTTTCTGAAGTTCCCCCCCCCCCCCCCCCCCCCTATTTATTTATTTTTTATTTTTATTTTTTTAAAAAAAAAATTAATGCCTAAAAAGACATCATTTTGGGCTGGGTATGTGTTATAGTTTTAGGACACAAAACGACATAGTTTTGGAGGAGGTAAAATGGGTATAAAAAATCAAATTGTTTGTCTTTAACGTTAAAAGGATCCAAAGTGAGAGAAAACCAAAGTTCATGGGGCTTAAGTGAGAGTTTTGAAAATTCAAGGAGGGTATGTCAAAACAGCTGGAAGTTCATGGGGGCTTTTTGAAGTTTCCCTCCTTTTTTTTTTATTTAATTTGTAATTGCATATCAATATATCATAATGATATTGCAAATATTCATTAGTTTTTTTTTTGTAATACTATTTCATATTTGATATCATGATAAGTAATTGTTTTTGGAAAATTTTGGAGTTGTAATTGTAAATGTTTGTCTTGTTAGTTGTAAGTTGTTACGTGGTTTTAGAGAATTTGATTAAAATAAGTTATATGGATATATTTTTAAATTTTTGTAATCCATTATTTTTGTTAGTTTTAATTTATTGACAATTTTTTTAAAAATATTTTGCACATTGCAAGCCGGGTACTCGATAAGGGGCTCGGCTTGCCTAAGAGTCGAGCTCGAGCTCGGTCTCGCACAAGGAATTATTTTTGGTGAGTCGAGTCAAGCAGGTGATTTCAAACTCGTCACGAGCTCGAGCCGGGCTTGAGCTCGTTAACTATTTTCACGAGCCGAGCTTGAGCAGCCCTGGCTCGCCCAAGCTCGGCTCGTTTATAGCCCTACATCAAACGTTCGGTCAAAAGATGAAGTGGGTTTTTTTGGGTTTTTTTTTGAATAAAATGCCTTAAGAAAAAAAAATTGTAATTAGTGGAACATTATAAAAAGAGAAATGCTCAAGAAATTTGATAGTAAACCGACTTCCAACCTGGGCCGAGCCCAACAATTTTGTTAGATTAATTAAGTAGTAGTAATTAAAATTAATGATCATTTAGGCTCAAGCTAAATTTTGGTAATTGTCCACAGTATAGCCAAAGGGGAAAGTCCCCACATTAGAAAAGGAGAAAAAAATTAAGAACAAGAACAAGAAAAAAGAAAGCATGTATTTGTTGGATTGTGAATAATCTCTATCTTTTGCTAAAACCTTTTTGTAATATGTAATAATAATATTATATTTTACCAAAAATTTTCCCATTAGGATTATGAATTATCTTCTTCCACTTCACCGCCTAGCAAGTTCTCCTCCAATTAAGAATCCTCCTTCCTTATAATCTTATATGCTCCCCTTGCAAGTGTAACAATGACGCTCCTTTTTCTCTCTCTCTCTCTCATTTGGTTTTTTTCGTTGTTTGTTTACCGTCATAGAGAAAAAGGAAGAACTGAATATGGGGTGCTTAACTATAAAATATTTCAAGGGTATGGATATCTCAAGTGATGGTCTCATGGATGATTTATATGTTGTTGCTCAAATTGCTGCTATGAAGTATACAAAAGAAAAATTTAAGGACAGCCCCCTAATCAAATAAAAATGTAGCTTCATATCCAAGTATAGAGATAGTACCTGTCACCACTTCTGATCCCCCTTCCGCTTCTCCCGGAATAAGCGAGTAGACTCGTGCAGGCTCTAGAGGCCTTTGAGTATTTCCTAGACGAGGGACCGCTTTGCCCACGTAATCCTTGCTGAAGTGTCCGAACTGGCCACACGGTAACACGTCCCAACTCATCCTACAAAGTCCCCAATGAATCCCGTTGCATTTTCGACGTCTAACCCTTCTAGTGTTGTTGAGCCTGAGGGGCGATTGGGGCACATCCTCGCAATCGGTGGGGTGGATAATTCCCCACAGCCATCCTCTTAGCTGGTCAGGCTCCTCCAGACAATGACCCAGATCCATGAGTCCTTCGCCTCTGGTCTGCAAACTCCACCGCATTTTCCTCATAGATAGAAGCTTGATCCACTAATTGGGAGAAATCATGGATATCGAAGCATGTCATCATAGTCCGGATATGGGTGTTCAGACCCCTCTCAAACTTTTTTGTCTTCTTCTCCTCGTCTGAAATGAGGTACATGGCAAACCTCGATAAGTGAAGAAACCTTGCGGCATACTCAATTACGGACATCCTAGCCTAGACAAAGTCCATGAATTCCCTTACCTTCGCCTCTTGCACGACCCTAGGGAAGAAATGCCGATTAAACTCATTCTTGAAGATAGTATAGGTAATGGCTATCTCCGATCCTAGCTCCATAGTGAGTAATGCCTTCTTGGCCTGCTACCAGCGCTTGGCCTCCCTAGTTAGCCTGTAGGCAGTATAGACCACCTTCTACTCCTCTGTACACCTTGTACTGCTCAGTATCTCCTCCATATCATTCAACCAATTATCCGCGATGATATGGTCACCAGTCCCATCAAAACTATCCAAGTGATGACTACAAAAATCCGTCAGAGAACAACTAGGTCTTAATGCTGGCTGCCTCGCCATTCGATCACGATCCATGGCCGAGACTAACTGACCGATCGCATCCATCACGTGATCCCTTCCTAGGTTTACTACCCCGTAGACTAGGATGTCCATGGGGTCCAGATGAATGTTGTCCTCGACATTCACTAGTTCTAGAGCATTAGGTCCAATGGCTAGATTACTTCAGAGTAGCATTGTCTGCAACGAGAAGCAAAGTTAGAACCGACCAGGCTAGAACCAAGCGACCAATATGGGCTTAATCTTTAGCTAACTAGCATATCCTCTGGTATGATCATTGCCTAGGCTATCTTTCCTACATCCTGCAGTCTTCAGAGCATAAGGCTCTGATCGCAACTGTAATGCCCCGTGGAAATTAATTAACTGGAAGTTGACTCCATGGTTCGCCTCTCAGCCTTGTCCCTCATAAAACAAGACTCAGAGATCATAATCTCTCCTAAGAGAGACTACAATGGAAGACTTTCAACCACAGGATAAAGATAGCAATAATAAAAACCACAATCATAATAACTAGAGTAATAATAAAACATCATAACATAGATAGATTTTCAAATGTATTGGTCAACGACCGATCATCAAATATTACAGACCATAAGTAATTGTCTTAAAATAACATCAACGCCTAAGCCTAAGTAATGCTAACATGATAACAATCTCTATCATCTATACTCGGATGGATCCTTCGTTGTCCCAGATGGACTTGAACCATATCGGGTCTAAGTCCTTAAAGATGATCTGTATCAGGTCCTTCGCCACCACCAGCTCGCTGTCTGAATTCATCATCTGCTAAGTTAACTAAACCACGCAATTTATACATAATGGAGGGGGAAAAAGACAAGGGATAAGTCTAAAGACTTGGTGAGTAAAAATGCACATGGTACTTATGCCATTTTGTGATGAACTCCGTTTGATAAAATTATGCAGCATTTGGGCATGACAGTAATTCATGAATGCAGTATAGATATAGTACATGTTATAATCATGTGTATTAATGAGAGTTCAACTATACGGTCTACCCGAGATAATACAAATTTTCAGCAAGATTGATGCTGTCCCGAGGGACCTGTAATACAATGTTGGTGCCCCGACTATTGTACGTTACCGTCTATAATACAAGCAGCTCGACTGAGTCCGACCTCGGGTGGCCTACAATACTAATGATGTACATCCCATAGTGACCCTACAATTAAGGTTGCGCGGGTCATGAAATATCTATCGGATCCAAGGCCCATATATCACATCCACATACACATTTGACCATAGAGTTAACATGTATAGTAAGCTCATGATTGTTATCTCACACGTACTAGTGTACCATGTCATACGATGCAATTAGTCTTGTCCATATTTTATATGCATGCTCTTACAATCTCGTCATATTTGTTGTCTTGTTAAGTAGCACATTTTTACAAAATATAGAGTTCACAATATAACAAAAATGTATTTCATGAGAGTTGTAAAAATGCATGTTTGGAATACAAAAATAGTTGTGCAATGTGGAAAAAATAACGACTTGTACCATGTGAGTTTGTACTCACCTGGGTCATATAAATCTTCCAAAAATCCCTCTGGTGGTTTCAAGTTCTCCAAATCTGTGAAAAGCCTAGTATTTGTCCTAATTCCAAGCTAAAACGAACCTAAAACTTTGAAAACAAAGGGTATTGAAAGATTGGGAAAAATGGCATTCATCCCTAGAAACGCTTCTGGGTGAACATTCGGGCTCGAGGCTGAGCATTCAACCAGAGAGTTTCAGGTAGAACTATACTTGGTCCAACGATCTTCTAAGGAGTCCTAAACTAGTTCCAAGGCTACAAAAGGGTTCTAACACATCCTAACCCAAAACAAACATCATGATGCAACAAGAATACATCTAATGGAAAATAAACACTCAAAATAAGATTAAAACCTAAACATTTAGATTTCTAACAACTAAGTTACTATAAAAATATAAGGCTATCATAACAATCTAAGAAAAACACCAGAGAGAGATAGTTACCTCTACACAACAAGAATCTCCAAGAGGTTCCTCCTCCTTCAACAACATCAAGAAATCCCTCAAAATCTCACAACAACAGTCAAGTAGGGTTTCTCTATGGCTTAGAGGGCATAATGGGTTGGCAAACGGCGTGTGAGGGGGTATTTGTATGGTAGGAAAAGTTGTGAGCTCTACAAGAGTAGGCCTGCAGTGCAGCGAGCGTTCGGTACTATTGTGCTGAACGTTCGCACACTGTTTACCCAATGGTTTTAGGGTTGCAGTTGTACGCTCGGGCAATATTCAGTGGTCAACCAAAAGTCAACAAACGTTCGAGCTGGTCCCCACACAAGCATTCGTGTACTTGTAGGCGAACATTCATGTGGTCCCCACGCAGGACATTTGGTCAAAAAGTCCAAAATTTTCAAAATGACCCTCCAGCTACTCATAATGACCCAAAAGTCCAATTAACCCCCCTAACCAAGCTATCTTGGCCTAGTTAATTATTTAATCTACTATAGTTGTTGTGTGCTAAGTCAGACTCTGCACCGGTATTAAACCATGCCCTACACCAAGGGCTGGGGTCAACCTTTGCGAGATAATTATATGTAGGCTTACTCATCTTATTCATCTCTTCCATCGCTATACGGAACTTAGTTTGAGTGTAAGATGAGGCAGCAGTTCAAAGAAGGTCTTTAGTAGTATCCCCCAATGACCATCATTTCTGAAATTGGCATATAAGTGTCTGACACATATATGATGCTCAAACATAGGACACATATGTTGGAGGCTTAATATGAGGCCTAGCACACAAGGTAAGAGAAAATGTAAATATTAGTTTGATACAAGTGTCTAATATGAAAGTAAATTACATGAAAAAATAAAAACTATTTAACTAAACTTCTGTCAATTTGATATGAAAGTCTACCCATGTGCTGATGCTGGGCCAAGATAATTGATATGAAAGTCCACCCATGTGCTAGTGTTGAGCCAAGTTCTGCCACAAGTGCCTCCAGGAACCAAGTCCAACTATCTTTAGTATCTACTTCCACAACCACCATGGCAATTTGGTACATATTGTTGTTGGCATCCCTTCCAACAACAACCATTAACTGGCCCTTATACATCCCTTTCAAAAAACAGGCATCAACACCTATCACATGCCTACACCAATCTTTGAAACCATTTTTCATTGTTGCCAATGACACGTACAACCATTGAAACCTACATGGCACCTAGAAGATTAGTCTCTCAATCATCAAAATCAAACAACTGCCCACATTGGCCTTCCTAACCATCGAATAGTAGTCCTATAATCGATGATACTCCTCATCCAATTTACTATAAATTTTTTGTTGTCTCTTTCTTCTAGCCCTGTACAAAAAACTTGCTTGGACATCTACATTCCACTTCTCTTTGACCTCTTTTTGTAAGACGTCTATAGGCATGTTTTGCTGATTTCTAAAGGAGTCCATGCCCCATTCAACTATCAAAGCTAAAGTGATGATGTAATTCTTGTATCTCCTAATGCATGAGTGTTTTGGCTTAAGTGATACTAAGATAAATGTCTTTCACGTATCTCAGCTCACACCGAAGTTACGTAAAGCCATCTGCCCGAATCCTCAACTTCCGCTGCGCATTTATAAAGTGTTATAATAATGGCGGGCTGGTAAAAAGTAATGGGAGACAAATATAGAAAAGAAAAAAAAGATGGCAAAGCTTACGTAAGAGAAGGGCTTATTTGGTTCCTTCTTTAATTTTTTTTTAATATAAATTTTAAATTCATAGCAATAGAAGATAGCATAATAATTTACTATTAAATGTGTTTTCAAGAACTATCTTATCTTTAAAGTATTATTCTTGAACATGCTATCAATTTGAAAACTTCAAAATTGATCGTTAGAGAAACAATTCATATTCATGTGTTGAATTCAAATCGCGTTAAGGCATGTGTATAAAATTATATCGGTCAACCTTAATTCAACATTTTTAATTAAACAGTTAGACCCTTCAACCCTAACATTATAATTTTGTGTTCGATTAGTGGATTACGTCAAAAATTGTCAGTCGTAATGTCGCGTATCGGATTTAGATCATGTTGAGACATAGATCTAAGACTATATAGATCAATTCTAATTCGATCTATTTAATTAAACACATTAGACTCTGCAACCCTAACTCACTAATTTTGTATTAAATTGGAGTCAGGTTCACAAATCCCATTAGTCCTGTTGATAGCAAAGCAAACATGCGAATTAATTGAAGAAGGCAGAGTCAAAGCTGTATGTGAACTGCGGCCCATCAGGAACTAGTGGGTTTGTAGGTCTGATTTTCAAAAGAACCGGCCCATCCAAACACCGACTTTCAATTTTTAAAGCCTTAAAACTAGAAAGCTAAGAAAAAGGAAAGTTCGACGAAACTCCCAGTAAAGAAAGGAAAGGAAAAGGCAGAGTTGGATTAGAATTCTGAGCCTATAAATGGGGGTCCTTGATTGTCGATCAAGAAAAGGTTTTCAAAGGCCGGCGGAGAAACCCTAGGCGAAGGAAGGAAGGATGGAAGAGACGATTGTTCTTGCTCCAATGTCTTCATCAGAAGAGCCCCAAGGGGAGAGGAGGGAAAATAAGACGGGAATCCAAGCAAAAACATTCAGGAGGAGAAATCCAACGCTGAAGAAGAAAGCATTGGAACTCGCCGAACTGTGCAACATTCCGGTATGCGTGATTTCTTATGGGCCGGACGGGACGCTGCAGACGTGGCCGGAGAGCCGGGAAGACGTGGAGGCAATAGTCGACAAGTACAGGAACAATGAGGGGGCGTTCAACTTCTCTGTTGGTTCCTTGAAATCCAAGATATTCACGAAAAACGAGAGGGTAGAAGAAGGGGGAGAGAGGAGGAGGAAGAAGCAGAAGACGAAGAAGGTGGAGGAATTCGAGAAGGCTTTGGCGTCGTGGGACGGGTGGCTTGACGAGCAACAGGAGGAGGATGCGTTGGTGTCTTTTTGGGGTTTCTTGGAGTCCAAGTCTCGTGAAATAAATGAGAGGATAGAATTGCTCAAGATGAAGGAGAAGAGAATCTAGTTTTCTTTCTCTGATATTGGGGGGTTTGTTTGTTTGTTTTTTTCTTAGAACTTTCTTTTAAAGTTGGAATTCCCCATACTGTTATAACTTATTTGTGCCATAATGAAATGTGATTTCACTCTTCTTAAGCCTTTTGATTAAATTATTTACAAATTTGAGATCTCAACAATTATAATATTTTCTATTTTGGGTATTATTGATTCTAGGATTTGGTTTGTGAAAACGAATTGGATTACTTAAGCCTAACGTTTTGAGTGTTCACTAGGTTCATTGTAATATAATAAAATCCTTCCGGTATGTTGGAACAGTTTCCGGGATGGGTGACTTTAGCCCAACATCAAAAGAAATTACCCATATTAGAAGTCCTAAATATAACCAACATCAAAGTGTTTTGTAATATAATAAAATCCTTACGGTGTGTTGGAACAGTTTTCGGGAAGGGTGACTATAAGAGGTAAGATAAGAGCACTAGCAGTAGACTTTTTATAGCCCATTCTCTTTCTTATGTTTAGGAAAAATCTAAAAAAAAAACACAAAAAATTACCCACATCAAAAGCCCTAAATATAATTAACATCAAAGGTATAATCAACATCAAAGGGCATGGGAAACACTGTAGATGACATCTCCTCTCTCATTCACATGTCCCAACAATTCTTTCTCATCTCTCCTCTGAAAAATAATTCATATATTCCAACAATTCTCTCTCATCTCTTCTCGGAAGGAATTTATTGTAAAGTGCTTTTTTATAGGGAATCAAAAAGTAATTTTATTCTTAAGGGAAAATAGTTGGGAAGCTGATTGTGTCAGCAGGAAAAGCTTTGATGCCTAAGTTTTCACAGCAAAAATTCTTGAGAGTAGTTAAGCCAAATACTTGGTAGGAGCTTCCTTGGTTGGCAACTTTTGCTTTTACCCGCCTGGGCTTGTATAAATGCTTGATATGGGCCTTATCTTCATGGGCAGGCACCATAATTTTCAATTTGGGGGCCCTCTATTGGTGTTTGACTGATCCATTACCCAACATTGTAAAACCTCTTTTTACCGCCTCCAATAAAACTTTTGACATATCGGTTAAAAATGCCAAATAGATTAGAGATGAAAGTAGCCAATCCATCAACAAGTTGGGCACTTATGTCTTTTTCTTTCATGGTGTAGCCGAATTTTAATACCCACGCCCCGTTCTTAGCCACCAGTGCCTACGGCAGCCGCTTTGGCCGGAGATGTGGGTGTTGTTTATGGGGTTGTTGTTATGAAAGTAGAATTCTATCACATTAGAGGACTTTGGCATGAGTCACAAGTACACATCCCATGAAGCTACGAAGATTATCTTTGCAATAGTTATTTTAAATTAGTAATAGTTTAATTAAATAATGAGAGTTATCTATGTTATGGAGTTATCTAGCATATTTATTATATAGGTCTCTTAGTATTTATCTTTTAGTTGTTATCTTGAAGTGATAGTATATATCTATGTATTTTCAGATATATATATATATATATATATATATATATATATATATATATATATATATATATATATATATGTTTTTGACATAAGCAGAAGAATTAAAGACATAATGATGAATTTAAACAGAGACTGCTTGATTCTAGGTTGAATATGAACAAAATATCTAGATGGATACACAAATATATAAAAATAAATATGAATATGAAATGTTGAAGATACTTCAATTGGAACCATAATTTTAAGAATATACATAATGAAAATAAGATATATGAAAATAAGTATTTACGAAAATATGATGCTGTAAAATTAGCTTGAAAAAGCTTTCATTGAATGAAACTTTCTGTAATACATGGATGAAACTCTGTCATACATATTATGAGATTTCACTGATGATCATACAGGGAGAAGAGAAAAGAGTATTTGCAAGTTTGGAAGAACCGAATTGGTTTTACATGAGCTGAGGGTGCTATAAATAGAGAGATAAAATTTGAATACTGTAGATGAACTGTGGTTTGTCAGGATGAATAGTGATGAATAGTGCTGTGAATAGTGCCTGCCGACATGAATAGTACGAACAGTGCTGGCCGATATGAACAGTCTTGAACAGTAATGGCCGACAAACAATAATGACGTCCAAAACAGTGATGAACAGTGCTTGCTGTATTTGGGAACAGTGATAAACAGTGCTTCGTTGTATTTTGGCTTTTCAGATTCATTGTATTTGGGTTTTTCAGACTTCAATATTCACCAAGATCATAAGGGTCTTGGGCTTCTTGGTAAATAGGCTGTACTTGGTTTGTTGAAGAGGAGGACAAAGTTGGACTTTGTTCTTGGTCCTCAATTCCTTCAGCTTTAAGGAGAACGCTTGTGCAAAGATCTTTATGGTCTTCTTAACATTGGACTTGAGCCATAATTGCAGCAATTTATGTTTGTAAATGTGATCTATTTGCCAGGAATTGGCTTTGAGTTGTGAAAGAATGGAATTCTCTCTATATTGAGGAAAGTTTTTTCTGAATGTTGAATCCCATTTGAAGAGCCATGGGATTTTATATTTCTTTGCCATATGGAGTAAGGAATGAAATTGACTTTCTGCTTCATTAACTCTGAAGGCTATAGAGAATTGTTTTAATGCATCTGCAAGTTCTGAGGGTAAAATCTCTAGAGTAATCCCATGACTTTGCCACCATCTGTTGAATCATATAGGGAGCTAACTGCTGAAGTTGTTATCAAAACAAAGATACTAGGAGTGACTGTTATTATTGTTTTGATAAATGAGTACATTTGACCACACTTCAATGTAGTCAAAGTAGCTGTATTGAATTTGATGGCCTTGTAGGACCTTGAGATCAGATAGGTGGTTACCCCATTCCTTTGCTGAAATAATCTTTGTGATGTACATTTTATCAAAAATTATTCTTTTCTGTTCTAGATCAAACTTGTATGGGACTGAGTCTTTGGTAATTGATGTTGTTTGGAGTAAAATGTCTCTGTAGAAATTAATGGATTTAGATGGGTGAAATTCCATTTGGGAGGAAAATAATTCTTTACAAGATCCAAAGGATTCTTGATATGACGCTGGTCATGTTCTACGAAGAACAGGTTTTCTGTATAGGTTTTTTGGACAAACCTAGATCTATTGATATGGGTAATTAGTTGGTTGGTATAAAATTTTGCTGCTGGATGAATTTTGAAGAGTTTTGTTGGGTAGGAATAATGGTTGTTGTAGGACATTCTACCAACTGGTAAGGGTTCGGGTTGCTTGGAGATGCTAAAGTTGATGAAAAAGTAGGTCTTGGAGAACCAAGAACCTGAAACTTGTTTAACATGTTAATGGGTGAACATGTGTCATAGGGGTTTACATTTCCTGGGCCCAGGACTATATGGTGACTTGGTTGTGACTTGATGGAATATGTTTTATTTTCGTTTTTACTTGATTGTGGCTTTTCCCTGCAAAAATTCACGAGTGATGAAATCAGGTATAGAATTTTGATCTCCCTTGATGTATTCAATTTCAAAATAAAAAATGCTTAAAATTGATTGCCATCTGGCAAAAATCAATTTACTTGCTATGTTTTGAACATCCTTTTCTAAAACATGTTTTGCACTTTTGCAATCAATTTGAATTAAGAATTTTTGGTTTAACAAATCATTTTGAAACTTTGAGATGCATAATACTATAGATAAAATCTCTTTTTTAATAGTACTATAATTACTTTGTACTGAATTCCAAATTCCTGAATGGAAACAAACAATTTGTTCAGGAGAATTTGGAGAGATTTTTTGTTTGAGAATACCCCCATATCCAATGTTAGACGCGTCTGTTTCTACAATTTTGAAAGCTTTTACTTCAGGAATGCCAAAACAAGGCAAAGTCTTGACATATCTTTTGACTTCTTGGACAATTGAAGTATGAAGATCAGTCGAAGGTGGAGGGTTACTTTTAAGACGATCATACAATGGTTTACAATGTTTTTTAAGATTTTGATAAAAATCAGCAACATAATTTAAAGATCCTAGGAACTGTTGTAGCTGGTTTTTATTAATGATGACATCAGAAAATTTGTTTGCAAATTGAATGGCCCAATCAATGGGTTTAACCATTCCTTAACTGATGTTGAATCCTAGAAATCTGATTTTTGTTTGAAACAAGTTGATTTTTGTAGCTGAAACAACTAAACCACTAACTTTGATGATACCAAGAAACGAATGAAAATGTTTTTAGTGTTCATCAATGGACTTTGAAAATATGAGGACATTATCTATATAAACAATTGAGAAATGTGCTATAGGGTCAAAGATTTCATTCATGATGTTCTGAAATTCACTTGGGGCACTTTTTAACCCGAAGGGCAAGACATTCCATTCATAGTGGCCAAATGGTGTAACAAATGATGTTTCGTATCTATCTTGTTCATGGATTTTGATCTGCCAAAATCCACTCTTCATATCAAATTTTGAAAAACATTAGCTTGACCTATTCTGTTTATCAGGTCTTTTTTGTTTGGAATAGGATCTCTTCTCCACTGTAAGACTTTATTCAAAGGTTTGTAATTTATTACTAATCTTGGAGCTCATCTTTCTAATTCTGCATTTTTTTGTACGTAAAAAGCTGAACAAGACCAAGGGGACTTGCTTTTTCTAATTATTCATTTGTTAAGTAATTCTTTAATCTCTGTTTTACAAAGTTCCATTAAGTCTTGACTCATTTGGATGGGTCTAGCTTTAGTAGGAATATTTATTTAACTGAAGTCTTTTACGTAAGGGAGCTTTACAATATGTTTTTTCCTATGCCAAAAGGCATTGGGGAGATCAGAACAAACTTCATTTTGTATTTTACCTTTGAATCTTTCAATTTTCTGTAGGAAGATGCCACTTGATAGCTGTTCTTCAATTCTTTTGTTTTTAATTTCTTCTTTTAGGGAGTTCAAATGCTTGCTCTTTTTCTGTAAAATGTTAATTGTTTTAAAAATTGAAACATCTTTTAACATATTAAGGTCTTTAGCATGAGGTTTTTTAAAGAATTTAAATTTCACTTTCTCTCCTAGGACTTCTGTGGTAATTCCTTTGTGATCTGCAGTAAAATGATACAAAAGACATAGAAAGGGATTTCCTAGTATGACCTTTGAATCATGCATGTTTTTTATCAAGACAAATTAAGTTTTGAAACAAACATTATCTTGACAGACATGTGCTTTAGGCAACTTGTAATCTATCTGCATTTTACTGCCATTGGCTGATAATAAATGTTCTGTAGTTTTTGAATAATATTTAGTAGGTATCATTCCTTCTTAGATACAGTTTAAATCTACACCTGAATCTATTAAGCTATAACTTCAAACTCGAACTCGTTGTTAATAATGATTGTTACTCTAGAGTTTCATTTTTTCAAAAAGGATTCTATCAATTATGTTTAAGTATTTTTCATCTGTAGTTTCTTTGAAGATTAAACTTTTAGTTGAAGATTTTGTAGATTTTTTGTCTTCTGAGTCATGTTCACTTTCAGATTGACTCTGTTAAGAAATTTTTTTATTAATCTTTAAAATCATTACTACTTGTTCCAACTCTTTGTTTTTGGCTTTTAAATCTTTTTATTTCTATTTTGATTTGATTGACTTCATGCTATAAATCTTGGATAGTTACTTCCCTTTGTTATGATTTAAATCTGTTGAGAATTTTATCAATACTAATTTGTGGTTCTATAATTTTTGTTTGTCCATTTTTGGCTTCATTTTTTATTAAATTACTCTTGAATTTTTTAAGGTATTTAGCTTTAGTTTCTGGGTCTTCTATTCCTTCTATTAAATCGATTAACATTTCTTCATGTTTAGTTAATACATTTATCTTAAGTTTTGTTTTACAACATGAATCTTTACAACCTAGTTCTATTTCTGAATTACTAGAATTTTGACTCGACTCATAATTTGTTGAGGTGTTAAAGATTTCGTCCTCATACTCACTAGAATCTGAATTTATGAGTTCTAGGATTTTATACAAGTCTTCTTTTTCTTTATTGGAAATTTTCAATTGGTTGATTTTATCTTTTACTTTGCACTCATTTTTGTAATGGCCAGTCTTTCCACATTTAAAGCATTTTACTGTTTTTTTTTTTTTTGGTCATATTTTTCCTTTTTTGGTTTTTTGTAATATTTTCTTGCTGTTTTACTTTTCTTGTAATATTCGTTTGGTTCAAAATTTTTATTTTTTCTATAATTCTTTTTGTAATGCTTACTAGTTTTTTGGTATTTATCCTTATGTTTTCTTCTAGAGGGTGGTATAGGAGATAAACCATATTGTTCACAGAAATTTCCCATCTCATATTTTGCTTCTCTTTTGTCTTTGTTCAAGTTTTTATTTATCTTCATATCTATACACAATTTTTAATCCTATTTTACTTATGATGTCTCCGTATGTGAGATTATCGTATTCTATAATTCCAGTTTTATTACTTAATTCTTCACGAATTTTATGGGCAAATAGGTTGGGTAGACCATTGATAAATTTCTCTTTCCATAAAGCATTTTTACAACCATTTCTTAACATTACTCTTGACATATAAACATCTTTGTACCATCTAAAATCATTTAGGGTTGGACACCTAAGGTTACTTAGTTGGTCATGAATTCTAAATGTAACATTACTAGGGATTCCTATAAAATGTTTCATTATGGTGTAAATTAAAACATTAATTCCATCAGGGATTCCTCTGTTATGTGCTTGATCATAAATTGAGATTCCTTCTTCATCTTTCTAAACTGCATATTTTATTTCACTATGATTTGCTTCAGTTAGGTATTTTTCCCACCAAACTTTTAAAGTTCCCGTAAATCCTGAGGTTAAAATGTCTACAATCTCTGCATTCGTTTTTTCTAGATTTGTAAGATAATTATTAGTAACCATTGACATGTGCTGTAGTATTTAAAATTTCTTGTTCAAATAAACCATCAAGATTCCATTCATAAATCTTATCAGAAGAGACTGAGAATTGGTTAAGAACATTTCTTTTTTCATGTTGAATGTCTGGTAGTGTAGGTCTAGAATACCAATTGTGAGTGTTAGTCGTTGATCTAATGATTCTATTAACTTGGAATTCGTTGAATTGTTGTTCAATTTGCTGTATTTCATGATCTATAGTTTGTTCAGATTCTGAACTTTGTGTTTCACTTGTTGTTTCATATGTGATTATTTGTTTATCTTTTTTAATGATTTGGACAGTTTTAGAGGCCGGAGCTTTATTTTTGACATTTTCAAGGGCTTTTAGCATGTTATTGATTTTTTCTAGAAAGGTTTCTTTTTTATCTAAATTTTCAAGAAAGGTTTATTTTTTATTTTTTAGATTTAACGTTTTGGGTTATGAAATTTTTAAGAGGGGTTATTCGTAATAGGGTTTTTTCTTTTCAGTTTGAGTTTTAGTTGGGGATGTAGTTACCTTAATTTTGCCTTCTATTCGATCTAATTGTTTTCCTATGGTTATAAGGCTTTGGTTTATATAATTGTTTTGTTCCATGACTTTTTTTATTTCTTCTTCTTTGGAAGTTTTAAAGGAGGAGGCTGAAATTTTTGATCCTTTAAAGTTTACAAAGATCGGTTATTTGGAGGGTGACTTGCCTCTGTTATAGTTTTATCTTCTTTTTCCTACTGAGTTAACATATTTAATTTTTGATTTTCGTATATTTTAATGAATTCAAAGAAGTTTATATGTAACTTATGTTCGTTCATAAATTTTTCCCATTCTGCAAAATTTTTTATTTTTTGTTCTTTTGTATATTTTAACTTATATTTTTCTATTTTTTCTGCATTCTTGGTAGAATTGTATTTCATTAGTCACTATGGACATATTAAAAAAAAAAAAAAAAACTATTGTTAAGAGAGATAAAAGACTATTATATAAAACAAAACCAAAGAATAGTAGGGTTATTGGAGACAAAGACTAACAAGATGCAAAAAATAATACGACTAAAAAAGTCATTTTGAAAGAAGCCTTCTCCATCGCCTTTTTTTATTTTTAAATTTTTTTTGAAAACGATTGATAACTTCTCATTGATATAGATTATAGAATGAAGCTAGGGTAAGTTCCATCAACAATCAAAAGATAGAGCTAGTTTCTACATCACCCTCTGATTATTAATGTTAGAAAGTTTGTGATTGAAGACTTGAGAATTTTACTTGGTTGTTGATAGTATTTCAACTCTTTACTCAATATTATATAGTGTATCAGATTTTAATCTTAAAGGCAAGGAAAAACCAAAAATGGAAATTCCAATTAATGTAGAATCTAAAGACATTGATAATCTAATTAAATACAATTCATACCTACAATAATTGTATTTAATTAGATTTTGAATGTCTTTAGATTCTAAATTAATTGGACCTTCCAATTTTGGCTTTTCCTTGCCTTTAAAATAAGGGAAATTTCAGTTTCAGTCGTGCCAGTGGAGCAAGTTCCAATTCGGCCGAACATCAGTCTCTGCCCTTCCACATCTGGCATCACCCACTATTGGATTGGTGACTAGTGTGACAGTGTCAACTACGGACCATATATATGTACAGTATTTTGGGAGTGGATCAAATTTTGTATCAATCTCCTAGCCCAATGTACATTGAATTGAGGTTCATACCCTTACACTAGGCCTCCAATGTGGACTCTAATCAAAGATATCACGGCAAGAAACATGGGCAAGCTCACAAAACTCCATGATCAATTAATTGCTTCAAAACAAACCCACGTGACCACCATGAATACAAGGGTCCCAATACTATGATGTCAGATGGTAAGTTTAACAAAAATTATTAACCATTCTCTTTTTAATAATATTATGCCTCAGGTTGCCACTCTCCAGCCACTACGCCGGCGAGCCCAAAAAAAAAGAAAAAATCTCTTTATTTCCCTTTCTTTTTCTCAAACTCAAGCTTCCACCTTGAGTTTGAGGGAGGATGTTATAGTATTTTATATTATTCTAGTTGTCTTATATGTTCTAGGGTTTAGTTTAGGGTTTTTTGCTTATCACTCATAATCTCTCTATATATAAAGGCATCTGTAATCACAATAATACAATGTAATCCATTGTTTCCTTACGCTCTTTCTCTCTTCCCTCTCTCATGCTTTCGCTCCAATATATTCAACAATATATTTAATAGGACTATTGAAAGTGATTGTATTATCACTTCTGGCATTTGGGGTGATCAAATCACACCTTTTTTCTCTCTCTCTCTGCTATATATGTGCAGTTGTGAACACGTAGTTATTGAAATATCCAAATCCTTTAAGAATTGGATAAGGATAAACCACTAGAGAAGCTAGCTGTCTAAACAAGACCTACTTCACAATAAATGAATGGAGTAATGAAGGACCAATATCCATGCAAGTAGATGATTTATGCCCACCCCACAAAATAGTGAAGTACAGTTACTAGATGCCATGCAATTATGAACACCCAAAGTTGGAACATCCTCGATCGGCCTTATTGCAATTCTATAAAAGGTTTTCGTAATGGGGTTTTTTTTGCTCAAATTAGTTTGAAAGAAAGTGATCATAAGGAAGAATATGTGGAGGCTTAAGATAGCAGATGGTGGAAAGTGCCCTTATATCTTCACCACAAACAACTTTGTTGGAAGGCAGACATGGGAGTTTGACCCTGAGGCTGGTACCCCAGAAGAGAGGGCTCAGGTTGAAGAGGCTCGTCAAAATTTCTACAAGAACCGGTTTCAAGTGAAACCTAGCAGTGATCTCATATGGCGAATGCAGGTATACGTACCCTCATCCTCTCTCTCTCTATGATCTATACATACTAAAAACACCTACTTTTTTGCATCAAAATCTTTGTCGTAGAGTAGGGGTAACAATTCGTGTTTACATCTGAGGTTCGAGTTGTGTCGATATACAAGTATAAAACTATATAGGTCAATTCTAACTCGATCTATTTAATTAAACCGGTTAAATTCATCAATGACTCAACCCTAACTAACTAACTAATTTAGTATTAAGTTCGTGTAAGTTCACGGGTCATGTCAATAATTAGTACTAGCCCTATATTGTGTGCCGGGTTCGGGTCATGTCAGAGTGTGGGTATAAAATTATATAGATCAACCTTAATCCAAACCATTGAATTAAACAAATTAGATCTCTTAACTGTAACATGTTGATTTAATACTAAATTTGTATTAGATTCAGAAGTCGTATAAATATTATATAAAATATTCATAATACCATGATATATTGTAATCTAGCGGCTTTAAAATTCAAAATATCATGAGATATCTAATAATTCAGAAATTGTTTACTATAATATATATGCTCATTTCTTTGTCAAAATGATTGCAGTTTCTTAAGGAGAAAAACTTCAAACAAACAATTCCCCCAGTAAAGGTTGAGGATGGAGAGGAAATCACATATGAAAAGGCCACAACTGCACTAAGAAGGGCCGTCCACTTCTTTTCTGCCTTGCAGGCCAGTGATGGCCATTGGCCTGCTGAAAATTCTGGCAACTTGTATTTCCTTCCCCCCTTGGTAAGACTCATGCATAATCGTTAACGATTTTTTTTTTTTCAATGTCATCATTATATATATTTACGTAAAAATTATATACACCAAGAAACTTCTTGTGACATCAAGACAAATCATCAAAAACATAACGGCTTTTACTAATAGGGGTAGAACTACCCTAGCCTTGGGGCGCTAGTCCCCTAAAATTTTTCAAATTACCTTAAATTTTTTTGTTTTTTTTGGATTGGACCATCAAAATTTTATTTTTGGGAAAAGTCTATATTTTCTTCTCAAACTACCACCTAATTGACAATGTCTTCCATAACTTTCAATTGTTACAATGTCTCTCCAAACTACTAAAAATTGTCAATGTTTCTCAAATGATGAAACTACCCTTAGTAAAATAAAAGCAAAAAAAAATACTATAACTTATAAAAAAAATTACAAGGGGTGGCCAATTTGTTTTTTTTTTTAAATCCTTTTTATAAGAAAAAAATTAAACAATTTCGTTTTTTTTTAAAAAAAAATTTGTTTTATAATTTTTTTTTTAAATAAAAATTTTCCTTTTTTTTAAAAAAAAAAAAAAAAATCGTTTTGTAAAATAGAATTAAGAAAAAAAAATTCCAATTTAAAAAAATAATAAAATTTCATTTTTAAAAATAATAAAATTTTTAAAAATTCATATTTTTTTAAATAAATTTTTATTTTTATTTTTATTTTTGTATTTTATAAGGGTATTTTTGTCTCATTGAGAAATTTATAGGGGCATTTTTATCTTTTTGCTAGTCTTGGGAGGATATTCACAATGTTTTGGTAGTTTGGGGAGACATTGTCATAATTAAAAGTTCGGAAGGACATTGTCAATTGGGTGGTAATTTGAGGGGATATATGGACTTTACCCATTAAATTTTTACCTTAAAGATTTTTTATAGTTTTGTCCTGCCTCATCTAAAATTAATTTTTAAGTTACTAAAGATATTTATCTCTAAAACATCTTCTAAGATAGACCAGACTATGAATATTATCATCAGATCTATGGGGACATGCCTACCTTCGACTTGTTTTGGTTTTCATCTTGATGAAACTGTTAGTTGTATTCTTTTAACCCGAAAAAATGCAGGTAATGTGTTTGTACATTACAGGGCATCTTAATATTGTGTTCTCTGCAGAGTATCAAAATGAAATCCTTCGATACATATACTATCATCAGGTGCATATTCTTGGAAGCATCATAGGATTAGATTTTCTGTTGAATTACTTGATTCCTTTTCTTTTGTGTGTGTTTAAGCTGTCATGTTTAACAAGTATGCTGTAAATTTTGCATATTGTATGTAGAATGAAGATGGTGGGTGGGGATTACACATAGAGGGCCATAGTACCATGTTTTGCACCGCTCTCAACTACATTTGTATGCGTATACTCGGGGAAGGACCCGATGGTGGTCAGGACAATGCTTGTGCAAGAGCACGAAAGTGGATCCTTGATCATGGTGGTGTAACACACATACCTTCTTGGGGAAAGACTTGGCTTTCGGTATGATCATGTTTCATAAATCTTTTGAGTAACTATATATTCAATAGTCAAACTATTCCGGGATGACCAAACCCATAAAACTCATCCACTAAATAAAAGAATAAGTTGGAACCAAATTAATACAAAGCTTGAAACGGCAAGTTTTGTCTAACTTGAGATTACTTCTTCCACTGGCTAGTTCGAACTGGTAAATTTTCGGTTCGAACTTAGAACACAAAATTGGACTAAATGAAAAATATTAAGTACACTATTGTCTAATTGAAATAAAAATTACAACAAAGTGAAACAAAATTTTCATTATGCGTGATGATTGTTTGCTGATAATTAACTCTAATATGCATTTTTCGCTTTGTTGTAGATACTTGGTGTGTTCGAGTGGATTGGAACCAACCCAATGCCTCCGGAATTTTGGATGCTTCCTTCATTTCTTCCCATTCATCCAGGTTTGTACATATATGCTTACTACGTACATTATACGTACATCCAGGTTTGTACAATTTTTAATTGAAAGCCTCTGTTAGGTAGAGGTTTTACTTTCTTCTTTTTGATAATTAAACTTGCTACATATTGCTTATCAATTTCCTTTCCCCTAAAATGCAGCCAAAATGTGGTGCTTTTGCCGCTTGGTGTACCTGCCCATGTCATACCTTTATGGGAAAAGGTTTGTAGGCCCAATCACACCTCTCATTCTTCAATTGAGAAATGAACTCTACACTCAACCTTACAATAAAGTTAACTGGAAGAAAGTACGTCATCTATGTGCAAAGGTAAATTTTTCTCATGGTTGATACTCACTGATCATTGCTACATATGCTTTCCAATATTCTTCTATTAGAATATAAATTAAATAATTAAATTCATTCATTTTTATCAGCTTAAGCTTTTAACATGATATCATAACAAATGCCCTGAGTTCAGGATTCGGATCCTCTCCAATTTATTTTGGATTAGGAAGTATCCAGTTAATGGCTAAGGTTTTTGAGATCTTGGGCCACAAATGGGACACATGTCCCATTAATAAAAAAAAAAAAAAAATTAAAATATTCTTTAGGATTAAAAAAATAATGCCATATAGGGTGGCTAGTCTGGGGTGGCCGAAGTCACCCCATAGCCCTTGGGGGTAGCCGAGCCACCCCCCAAGGGCCAAAAATAAAAATAAAAATTGCCCGAGGGGTGGCCGGCCACCCGAGGAGCAACGGGGGTGGTTGAGCCACCCCAACGTCACCCATTCTGCAATATATATATATATTAAAACACATTCTAATAAATTAACCTGAAAATAAAATTTATTTTTTATATAAAATTTATTTTTTATTTGTTAGTGAAGGCTGACGTGGCTTATTTGTAGCATTGGGATTTCTCTAGGGAATTTCCAACCGTGAACTAGATACTCTCTAGTCCTTCAAGGACCGGAAAGGATCCGCTTCTCTGAGTTGAAACGTTGTCTTCATCATTAATCTCCCATATCTATTAAATACTTTATGTGTTAGGTCTCACCTATTAGGAAAAAGTTTGAACCTACAAATGAGGAAGAGTGTTAGAATATACATTAAATGATTAAATCCATTGCTTCCTATCAGCTTAAACTTTTGGAGTAAGTGTTGTTTTAACATCTTCCAAGACATTGATTACGCAATATTATTGTTATAGGAGGATCTCTACTATCCTCATCCTTTGATACAAGATCTACGTTGGGATAGTCTATACCTATGCACTGAGCCTCTTCTCACTCGTTGGCCTTTTAACAAATTGGTAAGAGAGAAAGCTCTTCAAGTAACAATGAAGCACATTCATTATGAAGATGAGAATAGTCGATACATCACCGTTGGATGCGTGGAAAAGGTAATGTTATCAAAAATAAAGGGCATCCATGGAGAGCATCTATTTGAGCTATATAACACTACTCCTAAAGCTATTTGCATTGAACAGGTCCTATTTATGCTTGCTTGTTGGGTTGAAGATCCAAATGGAGATTATTTCAAGAAGCATATTGCCAGGATCCCAGATTTCATATGGGTCGGTGAAGATGGAATGAAGATGCAGGTTAGTACCCATATTGTACAAAAACATTTGTACAACCTTTTGTTTGTGTGTTGAACATTTGAAATATAACTATTCAAACTTGAGTATAAACCCCCAAAGCTCTTGTTTTCTAGCTTCAAGTCTGTAAGTCTTAAGTCTTTGCAAGGAAATGGAAGAGACAATTGACTTTGATTATTCCATTTGTATGAAGGGTTGTGGAAGTCAACTATGGGATACCGGTTTCGCTATTCAAGCTTTACTTGCTAGTAATCTCACTGATGAAATTGGACCTACACTTGCGAGAGGGCATGACTTCTTCAAGAAATCTCAGGTTTGATTTTCATTTCTGAATTCAGCTCTTCACCACAATATTCATTCAGACTAATTACGCCATTTTCTCTTAAAAATTGTGAAGGTCAAGGACAACCCTTCTGGAGACTTTAAAAGCATGTACCGTCACATTTCAAAAGGATCATGGACTTTTTCTGATCAAGACCAGGGATGGCAAGTTTCTGATTGCACTGCAGAAGCTTTGAAGGTAATTAATTTCGTTTAAATGCGTCAATGGGGTAAAGCGTTGAATCCTCTCCGTAATTAATGTGTTCCTCTCGAAATTCTCCTCTATTCAGTGTTGCATGCTTTTATCTACAAAGCCACCGGAGATTGTTGGTGACAAAATGGAACCCGAGCAATTTTATGATTCTATAAATGTGATACTTTCTCTACAGGTAAGGATTAATTTTCACATTGTTAAATCACCACTAATCTCAAAAACATAAGTTAATGAAAAATAATTGGTTTTAATTATTTAAATAATATTTGAACATTTTTCCTCGCTCAAATTACCCTTTAATAAGTAAGGCCCAACCCTGTTTGTTTTAAATATTTCATTGCATTCATATCATTAAGCTCTAATGCAGAGTAAAAATGGTGGTTTATCTGCGTGGGAACCAGCAGGAGCCCAAAAATGGTTGGAAGTAAGTAGCCTTGAAATATGCTTATGGGAATACTTCAAAACGATCTAGTGCTTCTAAATTCAACATTTTTATCGTATATTAATGGGAATTTTCTCTCCTTTTTTTTTTTTTTTTTTTTTTTTCATTAGGTGCTTAATCCCACAGAATTATTCTCTGACATTGTCGTTGAGCATGAGTACGTTGAGTGCACTGCATCAGCAATCCAAGCTTTAGTTTTGTTTAAGAAGTTATACCCCGAGCACCGTAAGGAAGAGATCGAAAATTTCATAAAAAATGCTACTCAATTCCTTCAAGATATACAAATGCCTGATGGTTCATGGTATGTTAATTCCACTGGTTTCTTAGATATTTTTTTGACATTTGTCTGTTTTTATACCAGAGAAATCTAATGCATGATTGCATTTCCACAGGTATGGAAATTGGGGAATTTGCTTCATATATGGTACATGGTTTGGACTTGGAGGATTGGCTGCAGCTGACAAGACTTACAACAATTGTCCAGCTATGCGCAGAGCTGTTGATTTTCTACTCACAACACAAAAAGATGATGGTGGTTGGGGAGAGAGCTATCTCTCATGCCCAACCAAGGTAATGTTTTAAGAACCTTTAATAACATGTTTTGTCTTTCTAAGATTTGGCAGATGCTAGCTAGATAATAAAACTATAAACACTTTGTGCTTGATTATATAGGAATATGTACCTCTTGAAGGAAACCGATCAAATTTGGTACAAACTGCATGGGCAATGATGGGTCTCATTCATGCTGGACAGGTAGACTCCATGGTTTATATATATTATGCTGTCATTAATTTTCATATGTTTTGATCCTGCATCTTCATTCTGATGTTAAAATTGTATCTGCAATAGGCTGAAATAGACCCGACACCTCTTCATCGTGCAGCAAAGCTGATAATTAATTCTCAACTGGAGGATGGCGATTTTCCTCAACAGGTACCTCTCTTTAAAACATGAATTTAGTTCAGAAAGAATCTATATATATATATATATATATATATATATATATATATATATATACTATGCTTGAATTTTACCTCCAAAGCTTCGTAACCATTGATCACTCTTTCATACAGGAAATACTTGGAGTCTACTTAAAGAATTGTATGTTTCACTATGCAGCATACAGATATATTCACCCATTGTGGGCTCTTGCAGAATACTGCAATCGTGTCCCATTGCCATCCAAAAAAAAATTGAATCAATTAGTGAACTATATATATATATAGCTCAACCAGCCAATTATTAATTCTCTTACTTTCTCTTTAGCAGCTGTTGATGTGTGTAATAAGTGTCTAAACACAAAGCCACCAAAGATAGATGGGATTAAGGAATATTATACAATGTTGTACCAGTATGTAAGAAATTCCCTAATTATATTAAAGTGTGACCCATATATATGCACATGTATTTATTGTGATTTATAAGTACGAGTGTTGGGTAATTTATTTCAAATTAATCAGAAATGATGTAGTTCTACAACACATAATCTTCTCTCTCCAACTTCCAACGTACATCCATTTCAAGTTTGAGCAGCTAAAGTCATTATTCTTAACTTCCACTCCAGATTTTCAAATTCATTCCAAGTACCACCCTACACATAATTTGACCCCCAAATTATCAAAATCCATTAAGAGTTGAAGCCTTCCAAAAATTTAATGGACGAGTTTTTCTTCATTTGGGACGTGAGGAAATTAACAAAACTATCCAATCATTTGAACCTAATAGTAGCGCTAAGCTACGGGAAATTTCTCGAAGTTTTCAAATCCAAAACAGAATAAAACATATGCAATACAAAATGTAATCTTCTTTCCCTCTCCTCAATATTCTAAAGATACCAAACACATTATGAACATGCGTGTGATAAATGTGTGTTTTATGTGATTGGCCAAAATTATTTTTGTCTTTATGTCACATCATAAACATTAACGATATTAATTATTGAAACTCAATAAAATTATTGTTATTGTCCATAATCTTAATTAAGTAACTACGACACAAGTATATATATATATATATCATTCCTTTAAAATACGCATCACAAGATTCTATTTACCAATAGAGCTGGAATTTTGTCACCTAGCCTCCTCCTTCATTGAAGTCAATTGACTGGATAGCTTTGTTTCCTCACGTCCGTTCATTCGTACGAGATGAACGGTAATAGAGCAACCAAACGAAAAGTTTGCTTTTTTTGTTTTTCATGGGGGTGGTCACCGACAGCCGAACCAATACCCTTTTTCTTGTGCCCAGAATTTCCTTTTTTTTAAGAAAATGGTTGTTTTGGAAATGAGTTTTAGAGCTAGCGTATTTCTAAAGGAATAGCAATTCCGAATAACTATTAAAATATTTATTAAAAAAACAAAGAAATGCCAAATGGAGTGGCTGGCTAAGGGTAGCTCGACCGACCGAACCATTCCACGGCCAGCCTGACTAACAAAATCCCTTCCTATACTTGACCATCGACCTAACATCCTCCTCATTGATTCACAATATCTCAACTGGGAGGGCTTGCGGTGGCTACAAATATTCAGCTTCTGTCCAATAAGGGGTGGTTCCGCTACTCTTATTTGGCCAAAGGGCGCGCGACGAAACTCCTATCGGTAAAGAGACTCTTGTGGTTTATATTTTAATTGAATATATAATATATCATTGTACTTACTTAAAATTACGGAATATAACGATTATTTTATTGACTAATTGTCCTACTAGTTAATATAAGAGAACATGTGAGTTCTTTACCTGCAAGGGCAGATAGACCCATCCAAATCCGTGTACACCAAGAGATAGCGCCAGGTCATGTGCCCATGCAACATACGTTTCTGTGATAGTTCAGCTCCAGCTCTTTATTGTGCTTCCTGCCAGGCTTCCAGCTATTGATTAATTCGTCCTACGCAACCTGATCCCCAGCCACATCACTTTAGCCATGCATGTGTCTTGGTGGAGTTCTCTTGCATGCAACTTCTAACACGTAACATAAATGTGTTGGCAAACAATTCAGTTATTTAGTAAACTGTTACATAACTGTTAGAAATAACATCTTAACGAAAATCATAATTTGAACTAATTAATAAGAACTTTATATATAAAAAAAAAAAAAAAAGAATAATCATATTTAGTAAACTGCATTACCATATAATTGAAATGACGTGGTAGTACTAAAAATTAATTGTTAAAAAAATCAATAGCTAGTTTTCATTATTACATGTTAAGAAACACGAGTGAGCTCGAGTGCATCTCCTCTAGCGCTCGAGCGCACTGCACTTCTTACAGTTTTTATTGCATCGGAATGCAATATGTTTTATATTGTTAATATCTGTTTATATTAAAGCTTTCCAATTGTAATAGTTCTTCTAGTTCTAGGTGTATTAGCTCTCCTAGTTCTAGTTGTATTAGTTCCTCCTATTTGATTTTGATTGTAACTTTTTGCTTATATATATAATAAGAACGAAGCTGAGATTTTATTCCGCCAAAAGCAAGTTTGTTTACTTTCTTTCATTACGGACATCTAGCCTAAATTAAAAAAACAAAGGGGATTCATCATGTGGTGCATGCACAACCAATCATTCCTCAGGAAACACTCCATTAATTAATTGGACCACGTTCCGGGCATCCCATTTTCTTTCTCTGGAGGGTAACGAGGATCGATGTGCAAAATAATGATGCAACCTTATTTTATTGAATCTCAAGGAACATTTGGCAGTTGCTGCTAGCGTGTAGTGTATATGAGTATATCCCATTTTTCAGCTTCTTCTTCTAACTTTCAATCAATAAACTATTGGTTTTTATCGTAAACCTTATACTTTTGATTTTGTCCATGATTTGCTACACAAGTCTTTTCCTTCTGTCTTTGTCTAAATTTGTCACTTTCTTTTCCTTTCCATATGGAATAATCAGGTCAAATCTTCAACCAAGAGTACCTATAAAAACATTGAAAGTTAAGCTCCAAGTATCTAGTTGGGTCCAGCGGGAACCAACTAGAGGATAAGTTCATGGGCTATCAGATTTGATTCCGTAGCCTTCGAGAATGAAGAAGCCCGTTTCTTGAGAAATTAAATTTACGTAACCAACGGAACTTTTTCTTGTCACAATGAGCAAAATTTTGATGTATTTATATACTAGCTAGCTAGGCTATATATACGTTCAAGCCAGCATTGGGATCCATCGTCCATCTAGTTTATATATATATATATATATATATATATATATATATATATATATATATTAACTCGAATGTCGGCACGTAAGTTTGAGGAAATATAAATAAAATAAATAAATAAATTCATGAATTAATAAAATATACATAATATATAAAAATATATCCTAGGAAAACAACAAATGAGAATACAACTAGAAGTGGATTTGCTAGAGGTTCAATATGGCACATGCATGATGGATCCAAAGTTTACACTTCTGTTAATTTTTCTTACTTCTCATCAAGAGAAAGAGTGAGGGATGGTTGAGATGGTGTCTTTGATGATGGGGTGATCCGCCAATAATATTCTTGAGTGATATTTGGATGTTGAAAGGGCAAGGATGACCACTAGGGAGTTTCCTTCCAAAATAAAAGCCTTGAACCGAGAAAGAGAGCTAGTTGACCATCTTTCGGCAAAGCATATAAACTGCATGTGGGGTTCGGAAATGAAGTTAAGAGGGTAAACTAGATCTAGAGCTCATAGAAGATATGGATCTAAACAACCTAGTCATAATTCAAAATATTTGTTAAGAACAAGACAACAAAATTAAAGACTTTCTACTTCCAAATGCTTCTCTTTAACGGGTCTTTAAGTGTTCTGGAATAGCTATTTGTGTGTCCTACTGTATGTCCTCCCGGCTTACAAGCCTACCCAGCCTAACTGCGCTGACGGCACATTGACGGCACAAAGCAGCGTACATCCCATATAACTCAAAGATTTTGCTAAAGATAACATCTGAAAATATACTTGTTTTACAACTCTGTTTTCTGGAATTAACAAATATATGAATAGATATCAAGATGAACACATCAAACACACATGGCTCTGATACCATAAGGGGACTCACATAACGAGTTGACATAAGCGGAAGAATTAAAGACATAATGATGAATTTAAATAGAGACGGCTAGTAAGATTCTAAGCTTAATATATATATATATATATATATATATATATATAGTTATTTATTTTAGAGTAAGAGTTTATCTCCAAGTGAGTGTAGGAGTTCTACTCAAAGTCCAAGTCATAATCTTCCTATTTAAAGGATAATTATTTTAATGGAAGAAAATGAGAAAATTAATCTCAAACCTTGAGAAAATTAATCTCAAATCTTGAGTTTGAAAAGGGTTTTTAGATTTTCTCAAAATCTAAAAAGTTTAGGTTCCCTTAAAATCCAAGGTTTAGGTTTCCTCAGAACCTAAAATCTACCCCGTTAGGTATTCACGTAACAGTTATTCACTAGGGTTAGAAGTAAATGAGAAAAGCAATGATCCAGTGTTTTAATCTCTATTGTAATTTTTTTGTTTTTAAGTGATGTGACAAATCCTTATCCTTATTGAAGGTCGTAAAGCAAATTTGGATAGAAAGTTTTCTCTATTTCTTGAGTTTTAAAGAGTGATTAAAGTCTAAAGATAAGGTTGCATTTGAAATTGCGATTTTGAAAGAATAATCTGCATTTTTAAAAGATATCACAAAATGTAAGGCATTTGGCATTACGATTTAATTTAAAAATAAGAAAAAAAATCGGCAATTTCTATAAGCAAGCTAAGGGGTGTTTATTTGAAAAAAAGGCAAATTTAAACCAAAATACAATTTCACATAACAAATATTTGATAAAAAAAAATAATAATAATAAATAAATAAATAGAAAATTAACATGTTTTACCGGACGCCTTTGCAATTTTAAAAATAGCGATTTCAAAAACGCAATTTGTTAAATCGCACTTATTGAAACCGCAATCCCAAATGGACCCTAAAAACAAGAAAAAAGAAAGGTCTGACTTTTAAAAAAGTTGACAGAATCCATTAATATGCCATTATTGGCCACTCCTTTGGCCAAATGGAGATGGCTTGTCATGCTGATGATATAAATATAATTCAAGCATAGATCATAAATGCCTCCAAATATAGGGAACTAAATTGTTTAATCTTTGAGTTATTAGTTATTACAACGCCCCGGGCATGTGACTCGAGTTTTGAAGAACCCAGGCCCTAAAACGTGACAAGTTGAACCCATTCCCATGTCTCAAGCCCCGCAAGGAATTTATGTGTATATAGACAACCAAGTTTTACCCAGTTGGGAATTTGTACCCCCCAACTCTCTACCATTACCTCTCACATAATTTCTTGCCCATCACCGCAATTATAGAAAATGAGTCATGTTGAAGGGTATAATAAAATAATGAAAATTTTCCTTCATCCTCATTATAGCCACCGAAAACAGCATCTGTTTTCAATTCAACTGCCATATGACATGTAAAATGTGTAAACAATTTGTCCAGGAGAGAAAAAAAGAAAAAGAAAACCAGAATGGCATAAACTACATGTCAATTATAAATGGTCTAGATTTGAAAAAATTGCATATAAACCAAAACCAGTTCAATATGGAACTACTAGTAGTTTTTATTTTAGAATTGGTTCATCCAATTATGAACCAATTTTACAGTTGGTCAACCACTCCCAAGCATAATAATTTGGACCAGAATACCAACCTCTAATCTTAATATGAGGCTTGATTGAGCTAGTAGATCTGACAAAAGCTGTTAATCCTTATGCAAGCAATTGGTGATCATATTTCAACTTTTTGTTCAAGTATTTTATCACATCACATATTTGTTAAAGGAATGGATATTTAGTCCCTAACTTTTTGATATATAGTAGTGTCAAGGAAAATAAGCAGCAAGAGTTTGAAATCCACTAACGTACCCCATCTCTTTCTCTTTGTGCTGGGGACATACAACCCTATCTCTGTAGTTTGATAAAAAGCCTAACTAAGCTAGCAGAAGGCACGTAACGAATTAAAACTTAGCTGGAAAGCTCTCAAGTCCGATGTCAGCTATCTCTGATGCTGTACTGCAGCAGACCCTTTATTTCTATGAAACCTATCATTGTTTAGAAGAAATGATGATGCAGAAGTAGGTAAATTTCTTTTCAACAATCCCATTGATTCCTCTATAAGGTTGAACAGAACCTTTGTGAACCCATCAATTTCCATTTCATATTGCTCATAAACTAAGAACATTGTGAAAGCAAAGACCAGTGCTGCATTTTATATAAAACAAGATCAGTATAATGAATTTCATAAAAAAAAAAATTAAAAAAAAAAATAAAAAAATAAAAAAAGAGTGAATGTAACAAAGAAATATTGAAGCATCTAATAGCTCAGGAGTGGTAACAGTTCTTACCTATGCCAATCACCGCAGTCAAGGATTGCAAAATCAGCTTCAGAAAATAGAGAGAAACTGCTGCCTACATTGATTTGCAGGAATTATATCAGGGAAAGATTCCACAAAATAACAACTGTAGAAAAACATGTTTGCCCTTTTACATTAGGGAATTCATTCAACTTGATATATAAAAAATTTTGTTGACCCTACGGCACTAATGGAGATTAAGCATCAAAGTCGCTTTTAGGCTCTCATGTGTCATCAACCAACATTATTACTTCAATTATGATTATTAAACAGGACTATATGAATTCATATGTTTCATGAAGTGCAATAAAATAGAGTCTATGATTTACATGCATCAAGTTGATGCAAACCATACGGCTGTAAGAAGAAAGTTCAAATCCTTCGCCCTTCGCCCACAACACCCACCCCCCTCCCCTGGTATCCCCTACAAATGACTTTGATTGGATTTGCTATTGTCTGGAATTTTCTTTTTGATGGGGCTTGGGTATGGGGAAAAGGGGGTGTTGCACCTTCAAGAGAAAAGGATAGATGCAAGAAAGTGTGTTCGGACACTTTCAGGCTCAAATGTGCATGATTAAAGACAGATAAAACTTCTACTTTATGACATCATCAGTGCATACAACTCCATACCTTGAAGAAATTACTCCAATCATCTCCTTGAGCCAATGATCGTATATGTCGGACCCCATTGTTCCACAGACATGCCAGGGTTGTAATTGAATCTTTCACCGCCATTTCTGAGATCTCAAAACAAGAGGAAGATATTCTCTGGAAAGTGATACCAACTCTGTTGAAAAGGGATTATAATCAATGAAATGGATCAAGAGGGTTTGGCCATATAGAAAATTGCTCAAAATACAAAAACAAGAATAAGGAAACTACAACGGCAAGTCCCAAATATGGAGGGTTCAGGGGGAGTGGAAGACCTCAACAGGGGGGTGGTGGTGGGGGAAGACAATGTTTACAAAATCTAGTAAACACGGTTATCCAAGGTTATCCAATTTAGCCTTCATGAGCATCAATACTTACATTTTTGATGGTAGAATACCATATCCAAAAAGGACAACATTGATCAGCAGCAGAAGCTTGGCAATAGATGACATGAAAGTTCTTCCAGAAAGGAAAAACCAGTAAAACAACAGGACCAGAGCAAGGAAATATGTAAACGTCTTCTTCTCGTCTCTCCACAGCAAAATGTCTGCCACTGGAGCAACATAGTTCAGGGTCATGCCATGGTAAGAACAACATAATCAACACCTTATGGAGCAGAAGCCTATTTGCGCAAGTTCCATGGATGTACCATTAGAAAATGTTCAAGCACGTGCATTTTGCTTTATCTAATTGTGTAGTTAGATGCATGCAATAGTAACATAGGTGTTAATTTGAAATCAAACATGGACTATGTTGCGGCTGGTAACTATAATCACAGAGAAAGATGTGCTATTAAGTTAAGAAATGGATCAAATTACACATATTCTGCCTAGGGTACCCTTCTACAATAACATACAACAAACAGCAATGGGCATCTAAAAGCAGGCTTAAGAGTGCTGGGGAAGATTTGGTTGTAGGTGACTGAACCCAGCCAAGATAGCTAGGTTTTCTGTAGCTAGGACAATGCTGGTCATACCCATTAAGTCTATGTACAGCCCATGCATATTTGCAGGCTAAGATTAACCAGGTCTATGTCAAAAGCCACAGGCCTACAACAATTATGAGCTTAAAATTGATCAATATGGCTCAGATCATTAAAGCTCCTATAAGAGGACACTTCTTCACATTTTAAATCAGTAGAATATAAATTTTCTAAATCAATGTTTTATTCGGTTGAATTGTGGAGCACAAATAAAGTATAGAAAGCTGAAATAAGGTTTGAACCTTCCCCGCAGCCCAGCAGCTTTTCTACTTTTGATTGTTCATTGAAGGCACTGTATCTCGCATAATATGAGTCTTTGGTTAAATGGGACAAAGAATCAATTGTTAAAGTGACAGCTTCCTGTACAGTAATCAGCAGAAACAAAAGTAAAACCTCAAATCTTAGAATATCCACATAATAATAATAATAATAATAATAATAATAATATTTATTATGATTATTATTTTGTCTCATTGGTAAGTTACACACATGATGGGCCTTGAACTCATGACTTAACCCTCCACCCCGTTCTTAGTAGGGGGAGGAAGTGCCATTTAAACAACTAGAACCCACTGGTAATTTCCAAATTGTAAAATGAAGCTATATGATAATGAAAATACACATTTTTGGATGCAAAAGAAGTTGTGAAAGGCTAAAGGAATCAAACATCAAATTAGCATCTTACGATATGCTAGAATCAATCAAATTATGCTTTTTTTTTTTTTTTTTTTTTTTGATGTCAGTGAACCTCTCCAAGGCAGGGCCCTTGGGACCCACCTCTGCAAAGCAAACTCTAGTCCCGTGCACCGCACCCTCAGAAGTTTTCATACACGGAACTGTTAAATCGCTGGCTTTTTCACCAGGGGGTGTGGCTCCAAGGGATTGTTTGCACCCATGAGGTGTTGAACCTTAGACCTTGAAGGGAGCAAACCCTCAAGACCAAGGCCTTCACCACTTGGGCCAACCCCCTGGGGTTGTTATGCTGAAATTCAACATATTATAATACTTTGGTCCCATATTGGGAAGATGAGTACGCCCACATATAGTGGGTGGTTTATAAAAGACACTCATAGGTGCTAAGCTCTACGTTGCTTACTTATTAGGTGAAACTGAATTTTATAAGTGATTCTAGAGAAGTTATAAATTGACTAGTCCTTTTTGGGTGATAGTGCAAATGTGGTTAGCGCTTTTTTTGGGTTCTTACAAATGGTATCAGAGGCATATAGTAACGACATGTGTTATTAGCCTACTGCATGATATGACCCTGACGAAGATGTCAGGGATTTGGGGGGGGGGGGGGGGGGGGGGAGTGGAGATTGTAATACCACAGTCCAATATTGGGAAGATAAGAAGTCCACATAGAGTGAGTGATTTATAAAATAGACTCATAAGTGCAAGTCCCAGGTTGCTTACTTATTACATACAATTGGATTGTATAAGTGATTCTAAAGAAGCTCCAAATTGACTAGTCATTTTGGGATAATAACGCAGATGTGGCTAGCGCTTTTCCTAGGTCATTACACATAATGTGTTACTAGCTATTAGCTAATAATGAAAATATGTGTTCGAATGTAACAGAAGTTGTGAAGAAATAAAGGAATCAGACTTCAAATTAACATCTGCAATATTCTATAGTCAATCAAGTTGTGTAGATCTAATATATAATTTGTTACTAGATTAGAATCTGACATGAGAGAGAGGCTTCGTGGAGGGTTGTGATAGATTCTAAATTTGGTAGTTCTTTAGGTAGGTGGTGTTCTAACGAGGTTCATGGGTTGTATGGGGTGAAGTTATGGAAGAATATCAGGAAGGGTTGGGGGGGTTTTTTTAGCCATACCAGATTTGAGGTGGGAGATTTCTCCAAGATTAGATTGTGGAATGACCTATGATGTGGGGAGCAGGCCTTTAAGAAAGCTTTATGTTAGTGTTAAGGATGCTTCTATAGTGGACCACTAGGAGCTTTCTAATGGCTCCCACCAGAGGAACATAAGCTTTATTAGAGTGGCTCATGATTGGGAGGTGGATGTATTTGCTTTGGTTTTTAATTTGTTGTAATCCCTTAGATTAAGACGGGAAGTTAAAGACAAGCTTTACTAGGCTCCATCCAAAAGAGTTGTTCGACGTTAGATCTTTCTACAACATCTATGTCCCTCATGATGAAACTCCCTTCCCTTAGAAGAGTATCTAGTGGATTAAGGTTCTTTTGAGAGCAGATTTCCTTGCTTGGCTAGCTGCCCTAGGGAAGATTGTTGTCATGAATAACCTAAAGAAGCAGCGCATTGTTGTGGTCAATTGGTGTTGTATGTGTTGGAGGAGTAGGGAGTCGTAGGATCATCTTCTTCTCCATTGTGTGGTCGCTAGTGCCTTATGGAGTGCTATCTTTAGTCGTGTTGGGTTGTTTTAGGTTATACCTAGATAAGTAATATACTTGTTTGCTTGTTGGAGGGCGTTATATGGTAGTCCTCAAAGTGCAGTTGTGTAGAAGATGGTGTCGTCATGTCTTTTGTGGTGTCTTTGGAGGGAGAAAAAATTATAGAAGTTTTGCAAACCGCAAGAGGATGTTGGTGGACATTAAGTCTTTCTTCAATAATCTTTACACAGTTGTGTTTGTCTATCCTAACTTGCTTAGCTTTCATAATTTTCTTGATCTTTTTTGTCTTTCTAGCTAGGTGTTTCTCTTGTATACTTCATTTGCACCTGGGTTGCGCCTTTTCCACCTTTTAATGATATTTTGATTACTTATCAAAAAATAATAATTTGCTACTGGCCAAGGAGATACGTATACTATTGAGAATACTCTTCTTTCGCCACCATAAAAAATGCTATAAGTTTTTTTCTTTTCTTTTTTTTTTTTTTTTTGGGGAGAACAAGAATTTGGGGAGAACAAGAGTTGCAAATGGAAAAACTGCAATGAACTCAGCTGAATATAATTTGGGTGCTTCACATCTTGCAAGGAAATTGAACTAACTTGCAAAATTTCCTCAAATTTGAGTCTTGAAAATATTTAGGCTAATAAGGCCCAATAATATTATATATAAAAGAATGACATGTAGGGGAATAGTTACAGATGATACAATTTTTTTTTTTTTTGATAACGTAGGAGAACTTTACTCAGATTAATTGCATGTCGCAAACGCATACTGTACAACAATCCTCACCGTTAATCAAACTCCTACAGGTAACTGATCCCACCCGCCAGACAGATGATACAAATTAATAAATGAAAAGGGAAAGACATGAAAGAATGTAAACGAAAAAATAGAACTTACTTCTAGGGAGACTAGTGGTGAGTATCCAATATGTTTTTGAGCTGCAGTGCAGTCGAATGTCCTAGTGTGCAAGGCTAATTGGATGTAATAAGCTGATACAGAATGGTTGTATTTTCTGAAGCCCAGTTTTCCATGCATCCATTTGAAAAGCAAGAGTACATACCGAACTACCATGACAGGAACTTTAATAAATGGTCTGCAATCAAAGTGAGCAGCCATTCAGCATTGAAGAATAACATTAAAAGATTCTGTACAAGCATCAGAAGAATGAAAATAAGAATTTGTCCTCACTAGTACCCAATATGGCAGCACACTAAAAGCAAGACGAGAATGTTGATAAAGGATATGACATATCAAAAACAGGGAAAGGAGAGGATATAATAGAAAATGTTTTCACTAGCAGGATCAAATTAACCTCATGCGCTTCTCCTTTCAAGCTGCCAAAATGCCTTGATGTTATTATTATTATTTTTTTGATAAGTAATTTTAAAATGCCTTGATGTTATAATTAGTTTCTCAACGGAAGTAGGAAAATTCATTCTAAAGCTTGCTCTTTTCACGTAAGATTAAACAATAACGCCATATATTTTCTATACCATGATAAATAATTTCCAAAAAGGCAGGACATTGTTTGCTCTAAACAGTTACTTCTTCAATCAAAATGTAGCAAGGCAAGCTAGTATCTAAATTCATCTAATTCAAATTAGCAATAAGCAGGATATAAATTATTTGGGCAATCTTCAAACCTTCTTTCCTAGTGGCTGAGGCACGCATGGGGATTGGGGGGTAAACTGCTGCACTGCTCGCAACTTACCCTACCCTGACTGCAGTCTACTGAATTTAACGATGACCTACGCAACTAAACCAACACACACCACCAATTGAAAGATCTGATTTTCGCAAGTGTGAATTACCAAGCAATTTGCTAGACTGGAATTTCTCAACCACAGTGGTTGCAGAAACAAATTATCAAGCTTCAGAATTTTCTTCAACAAATAAAACTTCGTCAGAAAAGAAAAGAGGGCAAAGCCCAAGTAGAAATTTAGCATGTTGATCATCAGACACCAGCCACAAAAACTAAAAACTAAAATCCACCATCAACCTAACACTCATCTGGGTCGACTATAAATAATTCACGACCACACCAACTACAGAAACAGTATGAATTTATTCCAATACATATAATACATGCATAGCATCTGAAGGAAAATATGAAAGCATGCGTATATAATATAGATGGACGATTGAGATTTGGTCTAGACTAAAGAGGAATGTGCTCTCAGATCTGGCTCTCACTTTCACTCCAAGTTCTGTTCACTTTGGTCAAATAACATGTTCCAAAATCGTGTCATTCTAGATGGAAATCATATATTAGCTACTCTGGTGCAACAACCGATAAGAAATGAAAGTTCACTTAAGAAATTCAGATGCTTACTTTACCTTTGATATCCCAAGCCTTCCGCTATGAGAGATACAAATTCCCAGAACTTCATAGGCTCAATATTAGTGATGAAAAATGCCTACATATTGATTACAAGGGAATATTCACTCCATGCGTATATGAATAGGACAGGAAAAAATTTGGTAGAACATACACTCAAGAATATTCAATTCACAATTTAGGCATAGGCATACCTTTCCAGCGACAGAGACCATCCGAAAATCTAAAGCTTCTTCTGCACAGATATGGGCATGAGTAACATTCTCAGTGTAGGTGAAGTCGGACATGTTTTCACCACTCCCTATAATATACTGAAATGAGAAAACCTGTTACTTAAAAAAAGAATAAATAATTTATAAAAAAAAAATAAAAAAAATAAAAAAGGAATAAATAGACATATTCTCTGTAGTTAGAAATACAAGTAGTAAAAATGTAACCTCCAAACATGGAGACAAAAAATCAATGTTATGTAAAACACAAAGCCATCCGCAGAACACCCGGAAATCATCTCTTTTATGGGTTGTAAGTTACTAGAGATTCAAAGGGAAAATAACAAAAAAAAAAACAATTAGGCAGAGCAGTTCCTAAAGCATAACTAAGAAAAATTAAAACATCAGAGATAGAAAAAAAGAAAAAAGAAAGGGATCTCTGAAGCTTCTTACTAAGTGGATATTTCAGTTGCAAACAAAACACTGATGTACAAACATCCATCACTTTTGATGGTTTAATGATGTTCATATACTCATCACAGTAATTAGAATAAGAAGTGACTTATATAACAATCTGCACTAATTGTGTCAAACCTTTGCCCAACCAGATTTCACTAAATCAACTAATAATGGGAGAAGCTGTGTGTCTCCTGGCCCAAAGATGTTGCTAGGACGAAGTGCACATGTTCGGAGGCCATCAATGTTGTTAGCAAACAGGACCAGTGCTTCTGCTTGAGCCTTAAAGTCACTCATCATGTCCTCAAACTGTAGCACACATCAACAGATACTAATTTAAGGAAAACAAAAGCAATACAACTTAGAAAAAAGAAGACAAAATATCTCCAATTAAAAACATGGAGTAGAAGCCCTCTAAGTAGAGACATACTTTCCAAGGGTATGTCAAGTACTCATCTCCATTATTTATATCATGTAAACCGTCAAATACTACATCTGCAGAACTGTTGTATATTAGCCTTCTAACTTTGCACTCTCGGCAAGCATTAATGACATTTTTTGCACCTGAATGAAAATTCACAGTGCACACAATCATTATTACTTCCTGCAAACATTTTCAGTGCAAAAAACAGCTAGCCAGATTAAATTTCTGAACTGTCATCAATGATCCATTACCTTGAACTATAATCATGTAGCAATTGTAAATATCATCTCTTTGTAAGTTGCTATCATCCATATAGAACACAACCGACGAACCTTCGATTGCTGCAATCATATATGCAATTAATTTTCAAAAGTAGCAACCAAGGAAATAGATAGTGACAGGAAACTAAGGCAGCAGTTTTTTATACACAACTAGTTTGCCTGTTTGTTTATGGGTGTGAGTGGGTATGGCTTCATACAACCACTTGGTCTCATGTAAAGAAATGACCACTTGTTCGGGTTGACTGGAATTTCTCGCATATGTCACATTTAAATTTACCTTCCTTTTCTCGAATTTTCTCAGCATCCAAACAGGTGCCAACCATAAAACATACATTACATGACATACCTTCGACGATTTGAGAAAAATCGCGAACGTCGACGCGGTGGTAGGAAGCACGGCCGGAAGAGAGTGCTTGCGGGAGGAGCGAGTCGTGGTGGTCGCCGGAGGGGTGGACCTGGAGGGACTGAGCAGAATCGGCGACTCGGACGATCCACTTGCCGAGGCTCAAGAGCCTATGGACCAGCGATCGCCCAAGGAAGCCCCGCCCGCCCAGGACCACGCAGGTCCGAGGGTTCAGCTCCGCCAACCGCTCCTCCATTTCCGACTACTATATCTGATATTTCCTTCGGAACAAACAACGAAAGGGAAAAGAAGGGAGAGAATGGAAAAGTAAGAAAGAGAGAGAGAGTGTGTGTGGAGGGCAGAATAGTCTTTGACCATATGCCTTTTATAAGCCTGTGCTTGGCGCGGAAAGAATTTATACATAATGGTTTGTTTTGTTTGTTGATACTGTTTATGGAGGGTGGGACTGCCTTGGCCGGCCCCTCCACTAAGCAACTATTTTTCTTACTACTTGTTGATTGGGTTTCCCACAAATACTTTTTTATTTATAACCATCTAAGAAATTTGATAATTGTTCAAAGGATTATGAAAGTATTAACGAGTAATTTTCATATAATTGGACTGATTTAGCATTGCTCATCGGATTTTAGATTTTTTAGTTTTATTTTTTAATAAAATTTGATTTATGGGCAGTGCAACATCAGTCCAATTGTATAAACGTGAGATGAAAGTTGAGTATTTAACATTACTCTTAAAATATATGCTAAAAGATTAAAAGAGTAATGTTATTTAGGAGACTTGTTATATAGTTGGGATAGGGTGACAGTAAAAATCAGGTTTTTATTTTATTTTTATTTTTTATTTATGTGATGATCTAATGGCTGATTTTCATTGCACATCGTCAATTTATATGACAACCGTATAGTAGTATACCAAATATCATTACTCATACCGAAAGAAACACATACTCCTCTCAAATTATAATTCGACTGTCAATGTCTTTCCAAATTAAAAATTAAGTCAGGATTCTCCCAAACTACCAAAAATTAGTTAATGATCTATATATATATATATATATATATATATATAAAGGTGAAGACCCATGGGGGTGACCATTTTTCTTTTTTTATTAAATGTATTTTGTCATTGGGAAAAAACATTTCCCAAATATATAATAAATATACATTTAGTTACCATATAATAGTAAAATAATTTGTTATAGAACTATATAGATATAATGATTAACCTTTGAGTAGGTTTGACCATTCATTTCATTGAGGCATCTTATTCAAAGATTGAATTAGGACATCATGTGTAGATGCCAAATTCAAGAGTTTACTTCAATTTGAAAAAAGCAAACCCTTTTGTAGAGAAGGTTATGACATCACATCTTATCAATCCCACTACTTAACAACAAGTCATTAAATTAATAAACACTAGGCTGTGTTTGGCGGTAATTTTTTTTTTTTTTTTTTTTTTTCATTTTTTCTTACTAAACGCTCTTAATTTGTTGTCATATCAATTATTTTTTGCTAACAGCTAAAACGTCTTTGGTGAATGGTGACGTCAGTTCCTTGGAAAGGAAAAAGGCATGTTAGTTAATTAAGATAGAAAAATGTGTAAGCCGCAGGGAGGGAGGTACTGTTTGGTGAACCAAATCCATCAACCACATTGAAGTCCAAAACAATTTAAAATAAATAAATAACTTTCACAACCAATTCCCACTAGCCTACCCATTCCAAAAACCTACAAACTTCAGGGCTACTCTTTTTTTTTTTTTAATAGTATTATCATTTATGAAACGACGACGCTTAACAGTGGAGCCTCATATGGTCCACATCCATTTGAAACCCCACATACTTGATCGATTTGCAATTTACTTTTTCCGGTGCTTTGCTAAAATGCGATGAAAAGTTTAAAGAAAAGCGAAAATAATGCAAAAGTGGTTTCAAAAAAAGCTACAAAAACTCTCCAAGTAGTAAGTAATATTTGAATCAAAGTCTTGGGCGTGGTCTTCTAGAGAATAGGATAGGTGGGCGAGTTGGCAATGGGAAGTCTATCAAAATATAGAAAGATAGGTGAATTCCAGAAACCTTCAGAGATGGTAGTCAAGTTAAATTGGGATGTAGCTTTTGATATTCCAAACAAGAAGATGGGAGTGGGTGTAATTGTCAAAAACGATGCAGGTTTAGTTCTAGTAAGTATGTGTACCACGGTTCCTTTCATTTCTAACCCTACAACAGTGGTGGCAGTGACAGTTTAAAAAATCGTAATTTTCTATTGCAAACTGGTGCATCAATGAGTTATTATTGAAGGGGATGCATTAGAAATAGTTTTTCTCGTTAACGCCCTTCAACAAGAGACATCATGTTAGAACATATACAATCAACTAATAGAGGATACTCGAATAGTCCTCAATAGTCTACAATCTTGTTTTGTCCGTCATAATCGTAGGTAGGCCAACGAAGCAGCTCACAAATTGGGAAAAACATCACTCATTCAATCCTCTCGATCATGTGTGGATGGAGGATAATCCTATTTTCATTCAAAGCATTGTACTTGTTGAGTTCGTTTTTGATTTTTAATGAAAGAATTATGGTTCCCTTTAAAAGACGTCTGGCTTTAAAATTCCAATTGCAAGGAATTTGTAATATGTTGGCTAAAGTCTTAAAGAGAAATATCTCTTATTTGTATTTAAGACTTCTCCTGTAGTGAGAAATTGTGACTATCTAGCCCCGTTTGCCAACAGCCCGGGGCCGGTACTGTAGCTGGAACAGTACCGTTCCAGCTACAGTGCCATCTGACAGGTGCAGCAAAAGTGTACTTTTTAATATATATATATATATATATATATATATATATATATATATATATATATTTTATTTTTTTTAAAGCAAAATATTAAAAAAAAAAAAAAAAAAAAAAAAAGGAGAAACATGGGGTGGTTCCAGCCACCCCTCGGCCAAAATGGGGTGGGCCACCCCCAAATGCACCCAATCCCCCCCCACCCCCCCCCCCCCCCCCATTTTTTTTTTTTTTTTTTTTTGGCCTTTTGGGGGTGGCCGGACCAAACCACCCCTAGATCGGCTAGGGGCTGGTTGGAGCCACCCCATCTTTCTCCTCCTTTTTTCTTTCTTTCTTTTTTTTTTTTTTTATTATTATTTTTTTAATTTTTAATATTTTGCTTTAAAAAAAAAAAAAAAATTAATATTAAAAAGTACACTTTTGCTGCACCTGTCAGATGTCACTGTAGCTGGAACAGTACTGTTCCAACTACAGTGTCGGTCCCGGGCTGTTGGCAAACGGGGCCTCTATGTCTCAAATAAAGGCTTGTCACTCAAAAAATAAAGGTCTGAGTTTTTTATTTTTACAATTAAAGTCTTGTCTTTTCAAATATGATGTGATTTTAAAAATCATTATTGCATTTGAGATAATTATTATTAAATTTTGATTTATTGATTATTTTAAAAGTCATATCACATTTGGAACGATACAAGAAAAACAAGAGTCTTATTTCTAGTATTACTCGATCTGAATTTTGCCTTTTTAACAAATAAGTTTTTTGTCATATCGTCTATCCTACTAACAAAAAAACTTGTGAGCCATCATTTCCTCTCCGTCAAACCAATAAAGATGTGTTACGTGTATCCAGATCCGTGTCATTAAACCAAAAAAAAAAAAAAAAAAAAAGATGGTAGAGATGGACAATTGAAGGTGAAGATCCACCCCCATTGCCCGCAAAGGGGCAGTGGGGATGACTCTACACCCTTTCCACCTCTGCGAAGGTAGATATGCACCACCAAATGAAGGGGCAATGGCCGCATTTTGTTTTTTTTTTCAATGAAAACTACAAGAAACAAATAGAAGGGGCATCTAATCTTTCATATTTGAAGCAGATTCAACGAGGTTTCATACTTAAACGAGAAATATAGAAGCCCGGAGCAAGAGGTAGCGAAGTGTCGATTTAACTTCGAAACGGATAAATTGACGACAAATAAGACTTGATGAATTATTATTGTCTAATTCCAAAACCTTACCTATCCCTTTGTCAATCTTAATGGCATTTTTTGTTGTCATATTCTGATGTGGAAGATTATGCACTTGCACCCAAAATGAATAGAGAAGAATCTTAATTTCATCAATAGCTAGGTTAGGGAGACCAAGACTGAAGAAGAAGAAGAGAGCCTCAAACATTCCAGGGTCCTTGAGTGAGAATACAGGTCAAGTGACTTTCAAGTGAAACAGTAAATAAACACTTGTTTTGAGCCAAAACCCCCATGGTCAGAGGTGCTGCAAAACTCCACACAGAAGAGAGAGTTGCACGAACGTGGTACGTGTTAAAGAGGTTTTAACATTAGAAGCTTACCAATAAACTTAAATCCCCCTTGAGTAGCAGGATTACCATCATGGATATTCAGCTGGGCTGGATTATCCCATCCCAAGGCTTCAGTTTCAATGATGCGAGCTTGGAAAGTTGCCTGGTACATAAGAGAATCCTCCATTGAACACAGGAAAAAAAAAGAAAAAGAAATAAAGGGATAATAATATGTAAGGTGGGAATATGTAGTTTATGTATAATAAGACCATAAACATCCCCCCAGTGCATTGATGCAGATATGATTAACCACGTCAACAGATTTTCATTAGATGTAACAATCTAATTTTGATCATTACATGCTGCATTTTCTTTCAGGAATACAGCAGGTATTTAATTATCAACATAGTTCTTGTAGGCAACACAAATACTAGTCTAGCTCTAGAGATTTCTAACTCAAAAAAAATAGAAATATATTAACAAATAGATCTGTGGAGTTTATTGCACAAATGGATCCTATACACAATCAGAAATAGGCCTCAAAAACATCTTAAAAATTATCCTTTGCTTGGCGGATGACACCCAAAGCTTCAACGTCATCGGCTGTGTCCGAAATTTTTAGGGAGCGTCGGATTTCCATACTTGAAGTGCGAAGGAAAGGATTACAAGACTTCTCCATCTTAATTGTAGTTGGAATCTGAGACAAGGATCAAAGGAGAATTAAAAAGAAGTGGTGGGGGAACAAAAACTTCAAATTCAGGTACCCCAAGAGACTTGGGATATGTTTGGTGTACTGCAATGATCATTCTTCAGGAACAAGAATGCATATTATTAGGAATACAAGAAACAATACAAGAAACTGTAATGGAATAACCATTCCTATTAGTTCATTTGGTGACAACACATGAATGGCCAAATTTTTTAATTATAATTGAATCATATTCTGCCCAAATTTTCTAAAATGCTCCAACTCTACAAAGTATTTCCAAGAAAAAAGTCATTATTTTTTATTTTTTGGCAAAAAAATAAAAAAAATAAAAAAATTGAAGAGTAGTCATTCTTGTAGAATGATCATTCCCAAATAATAGACAAACCAAACGACATGAATGATTATTCCCAAGAATGATTATATTCCATTCCTGTCGACCAAACGTGACCTCAAGATGTTAGTTATCAGAAAAGGAAGTCATAGGAATTACCGTTGGCAAGCCCTTGCTGCGAAGATGGGCTACATTGGCTGCAAAGGACTTGAGAGCCTCATTATGGGGTTCTATAGACAAAGCAAACTTTGAATTACTCTGTCAAAATGCATATCTCATAGTTAGGGCCTTCATACCTTTTGAGCTTCAGAAAAATAAGTAGGGAACAAAGGCAGATAGAAAGATAACTAACCAATGTATATTCATGACCGCAATATATATTTGTATCTTCTGGCAAAGCCATGATCTTTTTAAGGGAAGATAACATCTGTAACGTGGACAATAAACTGTTATACAACATAAATCATGACAAAAGCATGAAAATAATATCGAGTTCAATGAAACTTTAGTCTACACTCTCCCTATGGAGAACAATTTTTAGCAATAACCATTGCTAAGCTAAAGCATTTCAATATCTAACATACTCACTGATATATTTATTTTATGTACAAGCATTTTTTGACATCCTGATTTGTTAAACTTCAATTTCACCATAAACACACCTTCCAAGGACTTTTGATGATGTGGTATTGGTGAAGAGTTCAAATTCCATTAGGTTAGCTCGTCTAAAGTGTGTTCTTTGATCTCAGAAGGAGGGTGGGTAGGCGTCTGTAATTTACTTTCGTACAATCGAGTTCTCTTGGGGCAATGGCCTTGGCATTATGTTCATGAGAGAGAGGCCTTATGGATGGCATTTGTGGATTCTAAATATGGCAGCATGTGGGGTGAGTGGTGTTCTAATGTGGTGGATGAGAATGGGGTGGGGCTATGGAAGAATATTAGGAGGGGCTGGAGGGAGTTTTTTTGTCGTACTAGATTTAAGGTCGGTGATAACTCCAGAATTAGAGTTTGGCATGCCGTGTGGGGTGGAGATCAAGTCCTCAAGGTAACTTTTCTGAACCTGTGCAATTTGGCCCGTTGTAAGGATGCTTTTGTGGCAAATCATTTGCAGTTTTCTAATTACTCTTATTAATAGAATGTTAACTTTCTCTGAGTGGCTTACATTTGGGAGGTGGATTTCTTTACCTCGTTCTTCAATTTGTTGTACTCCTTTAAATTGAAATTGAAACGAGGTGGCAAAGACAATCTTTGTTGTGTACCTTCCAAGAGAGGGTTGTTTGATGTTAAATCTTAATACAATGTCCTTATTCCCCATGAGAGCACTCATTTTCCTTGGAGTATTTGGCGGAATAAGGCTCCCTTGAGAGTGGTATTCTTCGCTTAGTCGACTGCCTTAGGGAAGATTCTAGCCATGAATAATCTTAGAAAGCAATAGGTCATTGTAGTTGATTAGTGTTGTATGTGTAAGAACAGTAGTGAGTCAATGGAACTTCATTGTGAGATGACTAGTGCCCTACATAATACCATCTTCAACCTTGTAGGGTTGGTGTGGATTATGCCTAGTTGTGTAGTAGACATTTTCGCTTGCTGGAAAGGGTATTTTGGTAGGCTTCGAAATGTTGTCAAGGAGAGGATGGTTCCATCTTGCCTTATGTGATGTTTTTGGAAGGAAAGAAATGATCGGAGTTTTAAAGACCACAAACAGATGGTGGTGGAATTAAAGGATTTTTTTCTTCTGAACTCTTTATCACTGGACAACTACCTTAGACTTAAATATTTCTAACTTTCCTATTTTTCTTGATCTTTTTTCTTTTTGCTAGCTAGGTGTTTCTTTTGTATACATTCTATGTACTTGGTTTGCGCTTTTTAATAAATTGGGTTTACTTGTCAAAATAAAAAAATCCAGAGAAATTAAAAATCTGTCGATCCTCGACATCATACAAGGGCGGGGGTCTTGATTATTAAACCAAGTAAAAGACTCTCCAATCAATGGAATATCCATTAACCCCTGCTCTGAGATAAAATCTGAGAATTCCCGCATGGCATAGGGTTACCCGAGTTGCTCCTGCCCTTTTGTTTGAGAAACGAATAACATTGAAGTCTCCCCCAATGCACCAAGGAACTTCCCACCAACTGAAGAACCCTGAAAGCTCCTCCCACACATAATGCCTAGCTACTATCTACATCAATCATTGGAACCATGAACTCCCAAAAACCCCAAACGAACTATTGCAGAACATATCTGAACTTGCAGGAAGTAGAGAGAGTGCCCATCACCTCTTCACTGCATTTTACTGCCCATATATCCCACGTTAAGAGAATACCTCCCAAAGCTCTTGAGGCAGGCAAAACTATCCAACCCATGAAAGACCTACCTCACAGGCCCCAGAGTATACTGGTTGTAATATGCTCCATTTCAATTTCTTAAAAACACAACGTCAGGCTTCCAATTTTTCAATAAGTTGCTAATACTGAATATTTTCTCTGCATCATTGTGAATTTTCATATTCATAATGGGATAGGAGCCTTGATGCAATATCAAGAAGAAGGGTGGGGTCTAGGAGGGTTCCTATTGGAATCATAATTCACTGATCCCATTCCCTATAACCCCATTCCCTAACACTTTCTTGAGGAAAACCGACGTTCCCACAACAGCCTTTTGATAAGTAATAAATTTATATCAAAAGCGCAGAGGGGCGCAACCCATATACACGGGAAGTATAAAAGAGAGCGCCTAAGAGGGAGAGAAATGAAAGAGAAAATCAAAAAAGCTAATTACTAAAGGAGCTAGCCAAGCGGCTGTCCAAGAGTAAAGAGTAAAGAAGAAAAGATGAGTCAGTTCCTCTATAGTCCTAGTAGAATTCTCAAAACATTTAGCATTTCTTTCAATCCATATACACCACATAAGACATAGAGGAATCATCTTCCACACTACCGCACTTCTAGCACGACCTCCCGACCACCAACAATATAACAAATCCCTTACTCTGCAAGGCATAAGCCAATGCAACCCAAACCGACTGAAAATAGTGTGCCAAAGAGCTCTTGCGGTTTCGCAATGGAGAAGAAGATGATCTACTGACTCTCCTGACTTTTTGCACATACAACACCACTCCACCACCACAAGGTTCCTCTTCCGCAGATTATCATGAGTCAAAATTTTGCCAAGGGCCGCGGACCACCCCAAAAAAGCCACTCTCAAAGGCACCTTAGTGCGCCAAATACTCTTCCAAGGAAACATCTCATGGCCAAAATTAGACAAGGCCTTGAAGAGCGACTTAACCTCAAACTTACCTTTCCTAGACGAGGCCCAGCAAATACGATCCACCGTACCTACAGAGATCTTGCACGAGTACAACCGCTCAAAAAAAGGAGCAACCAAATCCATCTCCCAATCCTGAACATGTTGCACAAAAGTGACATTCCACTCTATAACCCCACTCCTCCAAATTAAATTGTCCTTCACCCAAACTTCTTTGTGTCTAGCAATGCTAAACAGAGAAGGGAAAGCTTGTTTTAAAGGAGTTTCCACACACCAAGTATCATGCCAGAAACGAACTTTCGAACCCACCCCCACCTCAAACCTACAACCTTTGGCAAAGGAACTCCAACCTTGACGAATATGCTTCCATACACTCACACCATGAGAACCCGAAACGCCTTACGACAAACTCAATAGCTGCAAACAAATCTGAAGCCTCCTCTACAAACCCTTCATATGAAACCCCCAAGAATTTTTCTAGCCCATACATTCTTCTCTTGACCCAGTCTTAGCTCTTACTTTGTTTTGCATAGGAGGTTTAAGAGACTAGGGTTCAATCTCAGGGGTTAAACAATGTACACCATCTTTGCAATAGCGGAAAGCCACAGAAACTGGACAAGAGTGCACGAGTTGCTTCAGTATTAACCACCGAAGAAATAAATTCATCCTTTCTAGTGTAAATCAGAACACTGTGGAATGCAAATACAACCACTCAAAGTCGTTGGGTACCCCACTTGAGATTGCAAACAACAGTAGACTTTTGTCGCCTACTAGGAGAGTGGGCAAGGAGATACTGGGAAAGTACAGTGGAGGTAACATACCTCAAAGTCCCTTGCTGGCAAAGGACTCTCAACCACCAGCGAGACCTTAGCCTTACTCGTCTTGTTTTGTTGCTCTACCGCCAGTCTTGACAGGTGTTCCACTAGGCCACCCCATTTCCCGATAAGATGAATTTCGACAAAATGGAGAGCATGTTGACCCATTGACAATCTGATAAAACCTTTCGCCCAATAACGAAAGTTGACCCGAAAGTCTCAATTCAAGCCAAACCTCGGTTAACAACCGCTGGTTGCTGCCCAAATTCAAGCAAAACCCCAGTTAACAACCGCCAGTTGCTGCCCAAAATTAAATCAGCCTTCTAAATTTTTTTTTTTGATAAGTAAAAATCAGCCTTCTAACAGTTCAAATCTAAAGCCCATTCTAAAGACATCTTCAGGAGATGAGCTCACTGAATGCACAGGCGCTGGGATGGGATAGAAGCCTGGGGATGGGCTCGAAGCTACTACTAACTCGTTGGAGCTGGCTGGCCTAAAACAATAGGGCCAATGAGTTCCACTGGGCTCGAAACCCCCTTTGAGCTACTAGGAACATTACCCCCAGGCCCAATCTACATTGAAGCCTTATGAGTCTTCCTAATTCATGGTACCTATGCGAGAAAGCATCAAGATTTGTCCCAAAAATCGTGGAGTTTACCTGGCCCGTCCACATAAACCCTTAGACGAGGTACATTGCCAGTGCCCAATTTCCTAAAAGAGTCTTCCACGAGGGGAAATATAAAACACCCATACATTTAGTCCTTATTCGGGTGTTGGAAGGAACGAGAGCCGCACAATCGCACTCTAGGACTGCCTAAGGACCAAAACTTTTTGTGAGACACGACAGAGGTTCCTCTGGCACCCTTATCATTAGAGGAAGTCCGGGCATCGTGACCTGCTACCACTTGATCAAAGGCGCATTTCTTGGGTGCCGCCAGAGGTATCAGAACTTGTAAAATGACTGTTGGGGGTTCCCTTTTCATGGGTATGAATGGAGATAAAAGAAACTATAGCACCTCAACAAACCCATACTAACCCCATTTTTTTTCTTTCCCTCCCGGATAGGAATAAAACCCCTCCACCGCCACCATTAAACTCTTCAATGGCCATATACCTATCATGAGCATTTTTTTTTATAGGTAATAAAAAGTTTTATTAAAAGCGTATAGGCGCCCCAAAGTACACCGGGAGTATACAACGGAATCACCTAACAAGAAGAAGAAAAGCAAAAAAGAAAATCATCATAAGTAATCGACACCAGAAAGACATGCGCCACAGTCCAAAGATACAAATTATGAAAACAAGAGGCTAGGATGTCTTCCAAAGTCCCCTCTAAATCCTCAAAACACCTTCTATTCCTTTCTCTCCATAAACACCAGAAAAAGCAAGTGGGCACCATCTTCCAAACCGCAGCACTCCCCCTCCTCCCCGAGGACCACCAACAGGCGAGAAGGTCCGAAATCCGCCTCGGCATCACCCAAGACAACCCAAATCAACCAAAAAAAGTACACCATAGAGCATAGGCAACCTCGCAATGAAGGAGAAGATGATCCACCGTCTACTCACTCCTTTTGCACATATAACACTTGTTCGTTACAATCACCTGACGCTTCCTGAGGTTGTCTAGAGTCAGAATTTTGTCCAACGCCACCGACCATACAAAGAAGCTCGCCCTCGGCGGCGCTCGCCAAACGCTCTTCCAAGGAAAACCCCTCCCATCTGTGCCCGCCAATGAAGTGTATAAGAGTTTGACCTTAAAGCCACCTCTTTTGGACGAAATCCACCATAACCTATCTTCACACCCTCTACTCACTCTAGCAGAATGTAACATCTGAAAAAAGGAAGCCAAAACATCCACCTCCCAATCGTGAGCCTCTCACAAAACTAACATTCCACTGATTAGAACCACCCAACATCTCCAAGTGATCCGCAACTGAGGCGTCCTTGGCACAAGCAATACTGAATAAGCCTGGGAAAGCAATCTTGAGGGCCGTATTACCACACCATAAATCGTGCCAGAATCTAACCCTAGTCCCAGCCCCCACCTCAAACCGAATAAACCTTTTGAAGGTAGCCCAACCTTTCCAAATGTTCTTCCATAACCCCACCCCAAAAGAACCACCCGGCTCCAATGTGCACCACCCTCCCCAAACACTTCCAAACTTCGCCTCCACCACAATCCTCCACCAAGAATCTCTCTCCACTCCATAGCGCCACAACCATTTCCCTAACAGGGCGCAATTGAACAAACATAAGTTCCTAATACCCAAGCCACCCTCCTTAATCGGAGTACATACCTTCGACCACTTCACCAAATGGTACTTGAACTCATCGTTAAGACCTCCCCAAAGAAAATCCCTCTGCAGCTTCTCAATCCGCTTAGCAACGCTAACCGGAATGGGGAAAAGAGACATAAAATAAGTAGGCAAATTGGCGAGCGTGCTCTTGATCAACGTGACTCGACCCCCCTTCGACAAATACATTCTTTTCCATCCGGCCAACCGACGTTCTATTTTCTCAATAACTCCATCCCAAATATGCTTAGCCTTACAAGAGGCCCCCAGCGGCAAACCAAGGTATTTTACTGGCAAAGAAGCAACCCCACACCCTAGGATACCGGCTAACCTATCCACTTGTTCCACATTCCCCACTGGGATTAACACCGACTTTGATATACCTATCATGAGCATTACAACACCATTGACCCAAGAATACGCTCTGATCATCCTTGAGTTTCTACAATTTTCCAGTCTAGCCACCACATTGACCGTAAAGAGCAACCAAAAAGCTCCATTTCTTGCCAGGAAAATCAAGCGAAGATAACCTTTCCCTTGTTCCACTATACGTAGCCTAAAAGAATTACCCTTGGCTCAAGAATAAATTTGAAGGATTTCGATTTTACCAAAAATAAAAAAAAGAACTCCCTATAGGCCTTCAGACCACTAACATACTCCACGAGACGTAAACCTTGGAGCAAGCTCCTTAAGCAATGTCGGGAACATCTTCCAAGATAACCATGAAGCCACCCAAAGTGCAGCGAAACTAGAGAGCGAAGAGAACTAGCTTACTAATAACGGGCTTTGGTGGGACATGCATACATGCACCGCTGCTAGGGAGAGAGAGAAAGAGAGGGAGTGTGAAAGCAAATAGCTATCTAGTATGAGTTTTGATTCTTTATTTCCAGCTCATTACACGTATTAATATAATTAAAAATAGAAAACAAATTGTGAACTTTGATTGCAAAGACATCTCACATCCTGCACAAATTCAACATCTTTGTGTTAACTATGCCTACAAACCTACCAACAAAATGAGCCGGAACAGCCTTATTTAGTTTGTTATTGATCAAATTTTTCTAACGAGTCCTAAATATTTATCAATGATGAGCATTATTTCCATGACTCAAATGGAAATGCATTTGATCCTCTTCAAACACACAAAAAAATGCAAGTACAACAGATTGATATACAAAGTGACAAAAGAAAAATAAATGACATATAAGACCAACTCAATATATCCAGAGAGAGACATGCAATGGTCAAAGTGTGTAGTCTGCAGATATCACATCTCTTAGCAGAGCATAAAGAAGAACGCAAGTCAAGTTAACCTGTTCAGGGGTTCCTTCAAAAAGCTTGCCACACGATAAGCTGAACAAAGTGTCACCAGTAAAAACTGCCCCAGATCCTGGAAAATAGAAGCTAATGTGGCCTGCATGCAATAGAAGATTACAGAAAATTTTAAATATATATATATATATATATTAAGGAAGAAAAAATGGAATCATTTTTTTATGAAACAAAAAATAGAAACATCCACAATAAGATATAGAATATGGTGAAATTTGGCAATACATGAATCTACTTTGAAATAAAGGACACTCAAATTAGAGGCTCCTCTTAATCCTCTTATTTTCATTTTTTATTTTTTATTTTTTTCTTGATAAGTAGGTTCCTCATAAACCTATATATTGCACAAAGTGTAAAATACTCTATACATGCAATTTTCTTATTGTTCAGGTCATCCACCAAGATGGTTCAGGCAAAGAACTACCAGACAACAAACCATATGAAAGGTTTAGCAACCTCAAATAAGGCAGTCTTTAGTATTTATCTTCTACAGAAAAAAAAAAAAAAAAAAAAAAAATGAGAGAGAGAGAGAGAGAGAGAGAGAGAGGAGCAAAGTAGAACTCCCAGGCAGTTGAGGACGATTGGGAATAGCATATAACAAAACTCTAATTTCTTGCAAGAATTTCTGTCTAAGGGGCTTTATCCTTACCTTTTCCTCCTTTGGTTGCATTTATAATTTTTTTTTTTACTTTAATAGACACTATTTGTCCATGAAGGGAAGTGGATACGGAAAACAACCTTTAGTTAACACATAAGCTTTTTTTTTTTTTTTTTTTTTTTTTTTGATAAGTAAGTAGCTGGTTTTTTTTAGTTAACACATAAGCTATTATACGATGACAGAAGTGGATACGGAAATATTTTAATTCTATTGTTCAACAATGTATATATGGTGAATGACACAACCCATGTAAATTGCCAAATTATTTCTTTTGATAAGTATAACTGTTACATGGCAAAGAACATTGCCAAATTATTGAAATTTTAAAATATAAAACGTTCATAATAAAAGCAAAGGGAAATTTGAGGAACAAAAAAAATTCTTCCTCAAAAACAATTTCTCAGCAAATTGTTCAAACAATAAAAGAAGAGGAAGAACAATCATTTTTTTAACCAATCACAAATAACAATTATCTAGCATGATTGCAAGCATTAACTGACATATGAGATATTGATGCCGGACAACAAGAAATGGGAAGAAAAGTTTAGGGGAGAGAGGAGAAGCAGGGAAGAGGAAAAGAAGAAGCAGAGAAGCAGGAGAGAGGAGAAAATTTAGGAGGAAGAAGACGACAAACAGTTGATAGTTTTTTTATGAGAAATTTGAAACTCGAATTCCAATGCATACAAGTGCCCGAGGAGTCCAAGTAATTTGAAACCAAAAACCTCTTTATCTCGAGCTATTGAACAAAGTTATGGGAATGAGAGTCGCTACGCCGCACCACACATCATACCCAAAATGGATGTGGGATCCATCCCCAAATACGCCTAGCCATTCCTAATATTCTTCCTAATATCGAACGCGGTGGGAAGGCTTTGTGCAACATGTGCGGTATGATATTGGAGATGGTACAAAAGTACTTTTTTGGCATGATGTGTGGTGTAGGGAACACCCTTTGAAACTCATGTATCCATCTTTGTTCAATATTGCATGTAATAAGGATGCATGGGTGAAGGAGTACATGCAGAGGCTGAATGATATTCTTCATTGGAATGTCCAGTTTTTTCGGCCCGTGCATGATTAGGAATTGGAGGGGGTAACACACTTTTTTGCATAGTTGTACTCTCAAAAAATCAGATATGGAGGTGAGGATAAAATTTGTTGGATTCCATCTAAAAGAAATACTTTTGAAGTGAAATCCTATTATCAGTCTCTCTCTACACCGGCACAAGCGTTTGTTCCGTGGAAGAGTATTTGGAAGATGAAGGCTCCCTTGAGAGTGGCTTTCTTTGTGTGGACGGCGACAGTAAGAAAAATCCTCACTTTGGACAACTTATGGAAGAGTAGGCCTGGGCATCGGTCGATGTCGGTAGAAAAAAAATTCAACCGCACCAAAGTCGGTAAAGTTGGTAAATTTTTTTTTGATAAGTAATAAGAAGTTTTATTAAAAGCGTAAGGCGCCCCAACGTACAATGAAAGTATACAAGTGGAAACGCCTAGCTAGAAAAAGAAAAGAGAAAGCCGAAGCTCACCCACAAAAGAACCCCAACAAATCCACCCAAAAACCCTCAAAAACAAAAACCCAAAGAAGCCCAAAGCCCTCAAAACCCACACGAATCGTTACATCCCAATAGTCTTGCCCTTCCTTCTCCGAGGAGACGCGCTAGCAATGCCGTAATTAATAGAGCTTTCTAAATTTAACAGCTCTCTCTTGCCCTTAGCCCTAGGTTGCGCAACCTTGGTAAATTCACCGACTTTACTGATCGAAATGTATTTTTGACACCGACTAACACTGACAAGTCAGTTACGGTGTCGGTCGGTATAAATCGGTTTGGGTTGGGCGCAATCAATGATGGGCTAGATTGGAAAATCAAGCCCAAACAGCAAGAAAAAAAATTTCCTCCACTTTCTCGGCAACCAAACAGCAGCAAGAAAAAAAAAATCGAAATCAGATTAAAAATACTCAATTAGAGAACACAACTTGAACCAAACAAGGCACCGAAACTCAAAGCCAATCACTGTCTAAGACATGCTTAGCAAGAAAATACCTCTTTTCCTCCACTTTCTCGGCAACCAAACAGCAAGAAAATAAAATCAAAACCAGATAAAAAAACACACAGGTGGAGTCATGAGCGAGAGAGGCAAAGATGTCAGATGAGAGGGGAGTGATAGAGAGAGAACGAGATGAGAGGAGAGTGAGAGAGAGGCAGAGATGAGAGGAGAGTGACAGAGAGAGGAATATGAGAGTGACGGCTAGGGTTAGGGGAAATGGGAGAGAGAGCTTCTAAATGAGATATATATATATCATTTAGAAGCCAAGGCGCCTCGTGAGATAGGATAAGAACTCCCAATTGACATGGTCATATGCTTTTTCCAAATTCAACTTGTAAATGATGCCAAAAAAAAAAAAAAAAAAAAAAAAAAAAAAAAAAAAAACCCAATTCAATCTGCTGTCTAAACACTCATTAGCTATAAGAATTGAATCTAGAATTTGTCTTCCCCCAATGAAAGAATTCTGACTATTTGATATAAGACCTCCAACACCTGTTTCATTATATTAGCAAGGACTTTTGCCAAAATTTTGTATTAACACTCCTCACCAAGCCAATAGGTATGAAATCCTTCACTTCCAACTGCCCACCCTTTTCAGGGATAAGAGCAATAAATGTAGTGTTAAGGCTCTTCTCAAACATTTCACACTCATGAAAATTATGAAAGACATGCATAAGGTCATCCTTCACTATAACCCAACAAGATCCTTCGGGGGGGGAGCAATTGTTAAGTCGTCAGGACCTAAGCTTTGTCACCATCCATACTAAGCAAAGCCTGAAGAACTTCCTCCACTTCGAACAGTCTCTCCAACCAAACTACTTATACAGAGTTTAAACAAAGAAACTCCAATTCATCTAATTTGGGCGACCATGTAACAGTTTCATTAATTAGATTTTTGTAATATTGAGTGATAGCATCAATGATTAGCCCTTGGGCAGAGATAACAGTACCGTCAATACAAAGCTTGGAGATGAAATTATTTCTCCTATGAGCATTAGCAAGGTGGTGAAAAAATCTTGTATTGCAATCCCTTTCTTTTAGCGAGATCGCCCTAGACTTCTACCTTCAACTAACTTCTTGCTTAGGGCAACATTCTTCAAATCTGCTTCTTCCTTGGCCCTCTTGACTCTCTCCTCTTCTACAAGACATCTATCCTATTCTAGATTATCAAGAGACTGAATTTCCTCCAATAAGGACTTCTTCCTCTCCTCGACATTTTTTGTTCCAGCACTTTATGTCAACTTGTAGCTGCTTTAGTTTACTAGCAAAGACAAAACATGGTGTGCCTAGGAATTGATAAGAATCTCACCACTATTTCACCATGACCACTTTATGCTTTCAACCACATGTTTTCAAATTTAAAAGAGCATGGGCCGTTAGACATCCCCCCATTGTCAAGCAAAATTGGAAAATGATATGATAAGGGTCAAAGAAGGCAACGTTGAATCAAATCTAGAAATACTCTTCTCAATCCAGAGAAACCAGAAATCTATTAATTCTGGACATAATGGGTGGATATTGGTTGTTCGACCAAGTAAAGGCATCTCCGACCAACGGGATATCCATCAACCCCTCATCTGAAATGATATCTAAAATTCCAACATGGCCAAGGTTAACCGAGTCGCCCTCACACTCTTGTTTGGGAAACAAATACCATTAAAGTCTCCCCTGATACAAAGGAAATTTCCACCAATTGAAAACCCCTGACAATTCTCCCCCGCAGATAATGCAATTCAGAATCAGCATTGGGATTGTAGAATACCACCCCCCCCCCCCCCCCAAACAGTCCACCCAATGAATGGACCACCCCATAAACCCTAGACTATATCAGCAAAAATCCATTCAATTTTTGTTTCTTGAAGGCACGCTACATCATTTGTTTCTAAATGTTAAGAAACTGGCTGGATTTCTATCAAGTGAAATAAATTACATAACTAGCATCAAGAATCCTTGTGATTCTGTGACAGGATGAAACAGTCCAAAAATTTATAGTTGGATTGAAGATAAAAGTTGTTAAACTAAAATGGCTATAATTAACATTGAAAAAGAAATAGATATAAGGGTCCTACGCAGTAATGAAAATTATGAGCTTTTCATTACAAGTTTTTTCACAAACTTCTAATATTTGAAAAGATTATTAGAGCATAGAAACAATGCAGAAATTTCAGACCAGTAATACCAACAAAATAAGTTCCTTTTATAAATTTGATTTGAAATAGCATGCTCCTCAAGAGCAACATTCAGAAGATTTCTTAATGTAATCAGGAAATAAGTGTGACCTCGAGTATGACCAGGGGTCTCCATTACAAGAACCTCATGGCCTGCAAACATCCACTTGTCTCCATCATTCAAAACAATATCAATACCAGGAATCCTATCCCTGTCTGTTGCTGAACCAATCACCTACAAGTAACAAAGAGAAGTGGGAAACTTTATGAATGTTGTGAGCATTATAAAATTGAACACCTTCAAGAACAAGGCAAGAGGGCCTATGTCAAGCTGTAGGAAATCTTCTAAACTGAGACTATTTATTTCATCATTCAATCCAAACCTAATGCGACACAAAAGAAGCCAATACCTCAAATAAATATAGAAGTGATCAACAAATTCTAAAAAAACTCTTATTCTGTCGTAAGGGTGTTAATAAGGCCAGTTTTCCAAGTTTGCGACAATTTTCAGCAACTCTTAAATTGTATTATTAAATTATCACAAATTTGACTTTTGATGAACATGCTATCAAAAAAAAAAAAAAAATCAACAGAGAATTTGGAAAGATTTGACAAAGAATAGAAAAAGAGGGGTGGTCAAAAAACCATTTTCAAAACCAAAAAGACTGCCCAAACAAACTAACCCCATCCCAGATAACCAGGCTAAATTAACAAAACCAGGACCATATTTAAGGATATCTCAAATCTGATCAAGATGGTTATTTTATTACAATAAGCAGATTATGGTTTCCATAAGAAAGATTTATCTACATTATGGGTCCAGGTATTGTATAAAGAAGTCTGTTTTCCCTATATTCTTTTGAAAGTCAACAATTTACCAAAAGATAACATTTCACTTACTTACCACTAAAGAAAAGGCAAAATCGTACCTTTGCACCGTACCTTTCTTTTAGCTCTGCATTCCCACCAGTGTGATCAAAATGATGATGAGTGTTCAATATGTACGTTAAATTTCGATTTTTCCTTCTCAAAGCATCTATAACAGGCACAGCTTCAGAAGGATCAACAACACCAACTGTGCCTGTATCTACGTCATGTAAGAGATATGCATAATTGTCCTTGAGACATGGTACCTGAAAATGAAAACAAATCTAGAATTGGCACCAGTGGTGGAGAGCTACCTTCTAGTGGGAAACTGCTTAAGTTAACTAATGAGCTTGGAGGACAGAGTACATACATAATTTCATGTAAGACTTATCAAAAAAAAAAAAATTCATATGCACTAACTTTACAGAGAACACATCAGAAATGATAAACACCCCCCCACTTGTGTAGGTGAAGCAACCAATTAAAGGAGGGAGTAAATCAATTAACTCTTTGCAAACCAGAAGAAAGTTCCTTTACAGCAGACTTCTAGAAAGACCGCTATTGATACTAACAGTTCCTTCAAATCCATAACAAAATACCGTATGTTTTCAGTGTTATTTACAAAAGGACCAGACTTAAGCACAATAAAGTGAAAGAACCTTTAATTAGGATCCTAACTGAAACTGCTCAGACCGGTGTAAGTATATCACCAGCTTTGCTATCCTCCCTTTGATTAGAAGAGCCATGGTTCCAAGTTGATTTCCGTTTTGTGCATGTGTCCTTTCAAGTTAAGGGTTTTACCACAGGGTCTCCTTCCCATAAAGTGAAGTGTAGCAGGCCCATGGAACTTATCAAAAAGAAGAGTTAGCTTCTAATTGGACATTACCCTGAAAACGCCATCTCTCACAATGCATTATGTAAGGCTGATTAGCTAGCTCAGTATTTTTCTTGGCTCTCCAGCAGCCGGAGTGAGAGAGAAAAAGGGTAGACTACAAGAAATAGTTCTTTCAACCATTTATGTAAGCCAGGTGCCTCTATCTAAATGCTGGGCTATGCCATGTGGGCATAGACTGCTCCAGAAATGTTCTTGTTTAAATTCTTCCACTAGATCTATCAAAAACTGGGGATTAGGCCCTACCTATCTCGCTGA